>NW_027094111.1:1775000-2040630 GCF_029207755.1 Chamaea fasciata
AGCTCGAGGGACAGCCAGGCCCTTCCTCCTGCTGGGCAGTGGCTGGCCACAAGCCCCTCTTGTCTTTCCATCAGGAGCCGAAGCCCTGGTCCCTCCCAACCAGCACCTCCATCCCCTCCTGTTCCTGTTTGCATCTCCCCAGGCGCTGTTGTGGTCAAAGCTTTCCCATTCCCTTGTCCAAAGTGCTTCCATTCCTCACGGGCCTGTCTGGCCGGCAGTGGGTGGCTCCAGCTCCGGTGTCTTCGGTCCCCAAACTCCTCTGGGTGTGGCTGCTCAGCTCCACACACCCAGACCAAGCATCAGCTCGGCAGGGAGGAGGTGCTGGCTCTGGGCACGAGCCTCGATTCCAGTTAAAAAAAAAAAGCAAAATAAAGCTGTAGTACTTAGGAAAGTGAAACCAACACCATTTTTGCATAAATATCATCAAGGCCGTGGAGGCTAAGGCTGTTTGCTTCCTGTGTTAAGTTAGTTGCCAGTTCCACACTCGTCCGTTGACCTGCCCAGGTCCCTGAGAGATTTGGATTCCTGTCCTTGGGGGCTCCAGTCCTGCAGCGTCGTCCTTCAGGCCGTCTCTCCCCGTCCATCTGCAAGGCAGGAGGGAAGAGCCCGTCAGCCACCCTGAATCCCAGCAGCTTCCCACAGCCCTTCCAGGCTCTCTCCCTGCTGCCCCAGCTGTAACACAGCCCAGGAGCCACGCTGGATGTCTGATTTTGGGAATTTATCACTCGGCAATGTACAGCTCAGGATCCTGAGCGGCATCGCCCCGTGGCTCCCAGCCCACGTACCTTGTGCAGGGAGGCTCTGAGCCGGCGGCTCCGCGGCGTTCCTGCCCTCCGTCCCCGCCAGCTCGCTCTTAGTCCTGCTCTCCTCTGCCTTGGCATCCCCGTCAGGCACCGGGGAGCCCAGCGCCTCTGCCCCCGGTGCCTTCGGGGAAGGAGCCGGCCCCGAGCCCAGCGAAGGCTTCTTGGCCACCGGAGGGGGGATCTTGCCGGGTTTTCGCTGGGCTTGTGCCTTCCCGGAGCCCTGCGGGGCGGCAGCAGCCGGGGCTGCCGAGCGCTGCCCGGAGAAATTCATCAGCTCGGCCACCAAGTTCCTCTTCAGGTCGGCCTGCGCCTCGGGGGACGAGGCCGTCTCGATCACCAGCTTCCTGGAGCTCTTGGCGAAGATGAAGCTGGCGGTGGAGGCCGGCGATTTGTTCCTGGGGGACAGCTGCCCGTCCCCGGGCGGCCCCTCGGCGCCGGGCTGGGCCGCTCGGCCGCTCGACGGCTTCTCCGCGGCCTCTGCCGAGGCCAAGGCGGCGGCCTTGAGGTGCACGGCGTGCTGGAGCTGGTTGGAAGGCACCGCGTCTTGGGCAGGAGGAGGCGGCTGCCGTGTGGACAGGGAGCGGCGGACGGGCTTCTGTGGGGCCGGCCGCTCCTCAGGCCCGGCCCCGGCCGCGGGCTCCACGTTGACGGAGCGCAGCCTCACCATCTGCAGCAGCGACGGGGTGACGATGGGCAGGCTGGCGTCCTCCTTGGCCGCGGGGCCGCTCTTGCTCCGCGACACCGGCTCCTTCTTGGCCTCTGCCCGCGGGCCGTTGGCCGCCTTCTTAAGGCTGATGTGGGGCGGCAGGGCCGGGGCCGGGGGCGGCGGCAGAGGCGGCGCTGGCGGGGGCACGGCGGCCGCGGGAAGGGGCTCGGCGGGGCGCGGAGGCTCTGCAGCCCCGCTCGGTGGGTCTTGCTGCTGAGACGGTGGAGATGCGGCCCGCGGGCTCGCCGTGGCTGTCTGCCCGTCCGCCGGGGCCGAGGTGACACCGGGCAGGCTGCAGAGATAGGATTCATCCGGAGGAGGGAAGTCTGCCATGGACAGGTCGTGCACCTCGGGGGTCGGCGGCGGTGGCGGGGGCCAGGCGGTGTCGCTGAGGGGCTCGCTGCCGCTCTGGGGGCTCTCCTCCACCTTCTTGGCCGGCGGGGGAGGCGGGTGGTAGGCAGGCGGCGGTGATGGAGGTGGGGACTTGCCGCTGGGCTTGGCTGAAGGCTCCTGGCCGGCAGTGCTGGGCTGTGCCGGGGGGGTTTGTGAGGGCTGCGGGGGGCCGGCGGGGGCCGGGGGCTGCTGGGGCTTGGTGGGCGGCGGGGAGAAGGGAGCGGGGACCTTGGGGTGCGGCGGGATGATGAACCGGTCCGAGCGGCCGGTCAGCACCTCAGGGGGGGTCGGGTCCGAGGCCGAGGAGGAGATGGAGGTGAGGGATGAGGACACAGAGAGCGCAGGCGACTGCAGGGAGCAGACCCGGTCCGGCTTCTGGGGCTGAGACTTGCCCGGGGACACGGCTGGGGGTCCCAACCCCTTGGTGGGCAGTGTGGGCGTCCCGCTCTGGCTGGAGTAGCCGCTGGAAGGGGACATGGTGCGGTCAGAGCCGTCGGGGCAGCTCCACTTGGCCTGAGCTTGGGGCTCCCTCAGCACCACCGTCACCCCGGGGCGGCCCCACGAGGCCTCGGGGGAGCTGGCGCCGGCCAGGCTCTCCGAGCGGAGGCTGCTGGTCTCGCTCAGCGATGGGGAGAACACCTCATCCTCGCCCGTGGGGCTGAAGGGCACGGGGTGCGGGGACCAGGGCGCGCTGCTCTCCCGCTGGGGCCGCCGCTCGGGCCTGGGGGGCAGCCCCAGCACCTTGGGCTCCCCGTCGGCCTTCTGGTGCAGCGAGTAGGTCCTACGGGGAGGGGCCGGGGGCTTCTTCATCTTCCTGAGGGAGACGCTGCGGGCGGAGGAGCGCTCGCTGGCCAGGCTGGCTGTGTCCGAGCCGTCCGCCTGGCTGCTCGTGCTGTAGGCGGGGGACGTGCGGCCGCTGCCCACGGCCAGGAGCCCGGGGGCCGCAGGAGCGAGGCCGGCAGCGGGCTTGGAGCAGGAGCTGGCGAAGCTGGCGGAGCTGTAGATGCTGATTTGGTCGGTGTCGGAGCGAGCTGCCGCATCGGCCTCGCCGTGCGGCCCCGCCTCGGGCTGCCGGTGGTCGCAGCCGCCCTGGGAGGAGATGGTGGAGCTGTTGGACACGATGGTCTCCGTGGACTGCGAGTGGCTCCAGTTGTCGCTGGAGGAGGAGGGCTCGCGGCTGCGGGCGCTGCGCTCCGAGAAGCGGGACAGGGAGCGCACCGAAGCCGGGCTGGATGACACGAGGCTGCAGCGGCTCAGCGTCCGCACGCTGCTCCTCGTCAGGGCCACCACGTCCACCATGGGCGGCAGGATGGCGTTGGGGATGATCTTGGACATGTAGGTGCCCTGGGGCGAGATGGACATGACGGGGCCCACCACCATCTCCGGGGGGTTGGCGTAGGTGGTCATGCCCGGCACGGCCAGCGACTTCGGCCTCACCATGGGTGACAGCTTGGCCGCTGTCTTCCTCCCCAGCAAGCTGTCGTCGTAGTAAACCCTGTTGATGTGCTTCTGCAGGGCTGCATCTGCCTCCTCCAGCACTCCCAGGCAGACGCGGGCGCCGCCATCCACAGGCAGGGGCTGCAGCTTCCCGTCGATGGTGGGGATGCGGACGGCATCCCCGGACACCTGCCCCCCGTTCAGCAGGGGCTGCTGTGCTGCCTGGCTGTCCCCCCGGCCCGCTGGCCCTCGCCCATCCGCCTCAGGATGTCCCTTGGCTCCATGGCTGTTCCTGAGACCTGGGAGCAGGGAGAGGTGACCTCAGCGTGATCCCAAGGCAAGGCAAACAGAAATCCTAAAAATCCCCCCGTGCCCCCAAAGCTTACCCAGCTCCTTATGGACGTGCTGGGGGATGCCCAGCACTGTTGTCCTCCTGTCCTTCCTCTTCTTGCCAGCCCTCTCTGAGGATTTGGAAAAGGAGTCGTGTGGCCGGAAGGTGGAACCTGCAAGAGGTGTGAGAGGGTCCAGCCGGTGTGAGGGGGGCCCTGGCCAGGGTGTCCCCAGTGTCCCCAGTATCCCCAGCACTTCCCACTGCCAGAGGTGCTCTGGGCCAAGCCAGGCTCAGGCACTGGAACAGCCCAGAGAGGCACCAGCCGAACAGTCTGAGCAGGGAGGAGACGCTGTCTGTCTGTCCATCCATCCCCCTCGCCCAGCCCCAACCCTCTGACTCAGCCAGAGCTGCTCTCATCTCTCCCAAGGGCCCCCAAACCCCTGCGCTGGCTCGTGGCCACACCGAGGCAGAGCCCAGCTCCATTCCACACTCCCCAAGCCCCCTCCCGGGCCCCATCCCAGAGCCCCCAGCCGGGTACCTTTGCGCTGGATCATCTCGGAGCGGATGGACAGGGCGTCCTCAGAGGTGCTGTCCGTGGCACAGGAGGCAGCCCGGCTCCGGAAGGACAGGCTGTCATCCTCCGAGGATGCGCAGGACTGTGGGGACACGGCGGGCTCAGCAGACCCCAGGCTGAGGGGACAGAGCTGCCCCAGCCCCGGCCAGGCCCCTTCCCCTCCGCGAACTGACTCCGCAGCCGAGACAAAAGCTTTTCCGAGGGCCAAAGGCTGAGTCAGCCACGCCGGCATCCAGAGTCCTCCCACCAGGAGCAGGGCTGGGAGCAGCCCCTGGGACCCTGCATGGCTCTGCAGCCCCCCGGAGAGCAGGAGAAACAGGCTCTGGTGCATGCAAGGAGCACCTGAAGGAACTGCCAGGCTCGCCCCCCCATGCCAAGCCCAAAATGAGTCTGTGGGTGTTCCCAGCTCTGCTGGGAGCCCAGGGCTGGAGGGCTGCCATGGCTGGGAGGGGGGCGTGGGACAGGCAGGCAGGATCCCCAGCACTCCCTGGACACAGCCGGCGGCACAGCCCCATGCTGGACACGCCTTCCAGCGTCCCCATCCCTCCAAACCATCCCTGGCACAGGCAGAGGTTGGGGATGAGAAAATTCAGAGTTAACCTGACCCCTCCACCTCACTGCCCCCTTGGCTCTGCCCGTCTTGGCGTTTCCAGTCCCCCACTTCCAAGGGGTTAAAGGGGCTGCGAGCCAAGAGGCAACAGCTTGAGCAAACACAGGTGGGCGAGGCACTGGCAGCGGGGTCAGGGATTGCCAAAGCTCAGCTTGGCCAAAAGAGGAGGAGTTTCTCCTCGTCAGCAGCCAGGGAGGGGCACAGGCACCGGGGCTGGAGATGGCCAGCAGTCCCCATCATTCCACCGCGTCACCCCTCCTCAGCCAGGGCTCCAGGGGACACCAGTGGGGGTGGGACACGGGGACAGAGGGCTGCAGGCACAGGGGGGACCTCGGCAGAGCCCCACAGGGCAGAGCAGGACGTGCCAAGGCTGAGGGCGCGGAGAACGGCTCGTCATGGGGCAAAGGGGACAACACCAAGGGACACGCAGCCAGTTCCAGCCCCAAAACCCCCCCGGACATGGTCCTGCCACCTCAGAGGGTTGCTTGTCTGCCCCCAAACACCACCCAGGGAGGACAGAAGAGGCACCCTGTGTCCCAACACCCCAAGAGCACCGCTTGGCAGGGCTCACCTGGAGGCTGCTGGTGTCCCCGTGGTCCCAGGCACTTTTGGTCTGTTTCTGCTTCTCTGTGGAGGGAAGACAGAAGGTAAATCCCCTCCAGGGGAGCTGGGGGAAGCAGCTGCCGAGCTGGCAGTGCCCAGCCACCAGCACTGGACTCCGGTCAGCCCCGTGCGCCGCCCACACAGCCCGGCCAGCCAGGAGCTGGGGACAGCCTTTCCACCGTGTCCCCAAGGCCACCCTGGGGCTGGGGACACCTACCCTGGTGCTGCAGGGACTTCAGCCCCTGCTGGGCCTGGTTGTGCAGCTCCTCCAGGTGCGGGGGCCGCGTGCTGGGGAAGAAGACGTTGTCGGGACATTCCTCGCCCGCCGTGTACTGCACGCTCAGCCGCTTCTCACCCTCGCCCTTGGCAGCGCCTGCGGGGACAGCGGGGTCAGCTGGGCTGGGGGGACACGGCCACGCTGCCACCAGTGCGTCCCAACCCACAGGAGACGAGCGCCGGGTGGTGACAGCCACCCCGGGATGACGTTATCCCGCTCAGCTCCAAACCAGGCGCTGGAAACACCCAGAGAAATCCCATCCCGGCCGGTCGATATTCCGGAGTCAGGATGTCTCCTCTGGTTTTCTCCCCCCCAGCAGAGCGGTGCTGGGGTGTGGGACCACCCGCCTTGCCCAGCGCCTTCGTTAGGAGCTAACGGGGCGGTGAATTGCGTGGGGCTCGGGGCGGTGAGCAGGGAATGGGCAGCACAGCAGGGGATTAAACGTGGATGGAACAAGCCTGACTTTCCCTTCGGAGCGTTGCGTCATTCCCAGGCCTTGCTCATCACCCCGACAGCAGGGACTGCCCCCATGGCCGGGCAGGCTGGGAACCGCACGGAAGAGGGAAACTGAGGCACATCCAGCAGCTGAGATCCCAAAGGACCCAAATCCCTGCTCTGAACCCCGCTGGATGCTGAACACCCCATCTGCCACGCCTGGGGCAGCACGGAGCCTTCGCTCCCTGCCTTGCAGCCCCCTCCCCACAGCCACCACCAGCAGCACCCTGCGGTGCCCACGGCCAGGGGCTTCTCTGGCATCACCCAGCCCAGGCATCACCCAGCCCGGGCACTGCAGCACCGTGCCACAGCCCTGCCCGCTCCTGCCCACACGCCTGAGCGAAGCCTCAAACTCTTCCTGCCCAGAAAAAAAAAAAAAAACAATTTTGAGGACGGGAAGGGCGAGCGCAGGAAACCGTCGGGGCTGGCGGCGGCACCCCGGGGCCACGGGCACCTGCTGCTCAGCATGGCCAGCACCACCCAGCACCCCTTGTCCCCCGTGTTCCCCGTGTCCCCTCACGGCCAGCCCAGCCAGGCAGCGAGGCAGCCGTGCTCCGACTCGAGCACACAAAGGAGCAGGCCTGGAACAATGGAGCCTCCCGCCCTGCCGCCATGCCGGCCTCTGCCTCCGCCAGCACCCGCGGTGTGAGCGGGCACCGGGGCACGGCCAGCCCGGCACAGCGGGTGCTGCCACTCGGGTCCCCTGCGCTGGTGTAAAATCCCTGCGGGGGACACAAGACACCCACAGCCCGCCCCCCCCCCAGCATCATGTTCCTAATCCCCTTTTCTCCCCCAGTTTCGGCAGCCCCTCGCCTGACCCTCCACCCCCCCCTGCCCAAACACGCTCGGAGCTGCCTTGCGGGGAGAGGAGCGCAGTGATTTATTCCGGGAACTTCGCGGCTGGAGAGGCCAGGGCTGGGGTGACCTTCCCTGCCCTCCCCCGGGGATGGCAGCCCCCCTGCCCGCCGCGGGTGGCCGAGCACCCCGGGCCGGCCCGGGGGGGTCCCGGCGGGCAGGGGTTGTGTGAGGACATGGCGCTGCTCCCTGCCTCCCTCCCTGCCCGCTGCTCACTCACCCTTCTTCTTGAAGAAAGCCAGAAGCGAGGAGAGGTTCCTGCCCATGAAAACCACCATGGTGGCCGGGGAGAGGGTCCGGTCCCCAGGGAAAAGGGGGCTCTGCAGCCCCCCGAGGAGGCTCAGCCTATTGTGCCGAGGCTGCTCTCACCCGGCGTGTGCCGGCGGGGCGGATGCCGGCGGCCCCCAGCTCCCTCCCTCCGTCCTCATCCGCACGGGCGGGAGGATGCTCGGCCAGGCGAAGACGCTCCGGCGCAGCTGCTTGCGAGCAGGGATCAGCCCGAGCCGGGGACGGCTGCGCGGTGGCGGGAGGGGACAGTCCCAGCTGCGCCCACCGCGCTCCTCGGCCGCGGCAGAAGGAAAGAGGGGGCCCCTCCTCTGGCCTCCTGCTCGCTCCCCCCGGCCCTCCCGCCTCCTCCCACGCACGGCACGGACCACAGGGATCTGTTCTTCCAGGCTCGGGGCCAACATTTCCCCTACTCCTCCCTCTTGGACCCCTGGGAGCCCCCCAGGACCCTGCTGGGCACAGCAGCGCTGCAAACCAGTTGCTTGTTTCCACAACAGGGCGGCCAGCTGGGAGGAACTGGGAGGAACTGGGAGGCTTTTCCACCTTGGCCTATGACACAGCACAGGCAGCAGTGTCACATTCCCCATCCTAGCCTGTCCCCAGGGTCCCCCCAGGACCATGCCCCATTCCCGGCAGGGAACACACGGTCCAAAGGCTGTTTGTCCTTAGGGACGAGGCCACGTCACTGTCACAAGGGCTGGCAGCACTGGGGGAAAACCAGGTCTGGGACCAGTCTAACCAGTAGCTCCAGCTGCTGCTGCGGAGGCAGGTGAAAGCAGGGGCAGAAATGCCAGGCGGTCACACTGTGGCACTGCCCTGGCACTGTCCCCACCGTGGAGGTGCTCCCAGGGCAGTGGGTGCCCGGCTCGCACCTCTGCGAGCTCCATCCCCCCTGTTTGCAGGTGTTTTAGCCCAAAAGGTGAAGAGCACACGGTTTTTACCCAGCAGGCAGCCCTGTCCTTGTGCCAACCCCTCTGCCCCCTGCCCTGCAGCTCCCCACGGACTGTGCCCAGGGTTTATTCCAGCACGACACAGCGTGGGCTGCAGACAGAGCAGAGTCACCCGACACAGGGTCCCAGCAGGCCCCAGGCAGTGACTGAGCAGCCCAAGGGACACTTTGACCTTGTGAAGGACATCTCTGTGTCCCCAGCCAGGCAGCTCTGGGCTCAGTCGGGATTTCTTCCCTGGAATTCCAACGTGGCCATGGCAGAGCAGAGCTTTGGCCCCGCAGGTCTGCCGATGGCAGCACACGTGGAAGCTGCTCCCAGGGCTGTGAGGACATTCCCAGGTGCTGGCAGACAGCCTGGCCCTGCTCCACCTTCCTGCCTGTGGCCCGCTGCCCACACTGAGGACCTGGAGAACATCCCTCACTGAGGGAGACGTGACTCTCTCCCGAGTGTGGCACCGAGCTCAGCACGGGTGGCTGCAAAGTCCCAAAGGATAACGCAGGGCTGAGCCAGGGCAGGCCACAAAGAGCCAACCTCCCCTTCTCCCACACCCTGTGACCTTCGCTACCTCATCATCCTCACCCAGCCGGCCTCACCCCGCCTCTGTCAACACACGGGGTGAAACCTGCTGGGAACGGGAGGGGGAATCCAGGAGGGAGAGAGCCCCGACGCTGCAGCAGAGGCTGCAGGTCCCGGTGGGCTGGGGAAGCCGCTGCAGCTGCAGCCTCTGCCGGTAGCGACACGCCCGGTAGGAGCCGGTGTCCCGGCCCCTGCGCATTCCTTGCGGTGCATCCTGGATCACCCCGTGCCCTCGGGGCTCAGCTGACACACGTGCCTCGGCCACACGTGGCAGCGGGATTCTCCCAGATAGGGAGCCAAGGAGCCGGAGGGTTCTCAGTGATGGGATCTCACCCTCCCCGGGATGGACTCGGAGCTGGTACCTGCTGCTGCCAGGGCCAGGGATGGCCTGGAGGGAGCAGAGCATCCCTGGAACAAGGGACAATGACAGGGAGGGCAGGAACCCCAGGCCTTCAGCTCTGCCTGAGACACCAGAGTGAGAATGGGAAGGGCTGCACAAGGGCTGAGAACCCACAGGAACACGGCCAGGCCCCCCCAGCCCCGTGCTGCAAACAGAACTCGCACAGAATCACAGAATTTCTAGGTTGGGAGAGACTTTCAAGATCATCGAGTCCAACCCATGCCCTAACACCTCAACTAGATCATGGCACCGAGTGCCACATCCAGTCTTTTTTCAAACAGCTCTCTCGCTGCTGCTCTTCACCTGGAGAGAGCCCGGGGAGAAAATCCCAGCTGCTGTCCCCCTCCTCGGCAGGCCTGTGCCTCCTGCGAGCAGCAGGTTTGGCCGGGCTCGGTGGCGAACATCCATCTCCGCCTGCTCGGCACTGCCCCGACTTGCCTGCTCCCCGCACGGCGCGGGTCCTGCCCGCCCCTCCACCGCCACTGACTCACTGCAGAAATATGGGGAGGAGGGGGAGCTGCCAGCCAGGCGGGAGGGGGCTGCGAGGTCCCCGGGGGAGCCCTCCTGGTCCTGCTGCTCAGCGGGATGGAGCCTTTGCCTCCCTTCTCCCGGCAGAGAGAAGCCCCCCTGCCCCACAGGGTTGGTGCTCCCCCACCACTCTGGGGGTCCCTCCCAGCACCTGGGGAGTGCTCTCTTTCCCTGCTGCCTGCAGAAGCCACGGGCATGGATTACACCAGTGGGGTGCACCATGAACCCCATCCCTGAGAGCTCCACAGAGCTGTCAGGACACGGAGGGACCCTGACAGAGTTGTGCTCCAGCATCCCAGAATATCCTGATTTGGAAGGGACCCGATCCAGTCCCTCTGCTCCTCCGCTCCCTTTGCAACCTTCAGCTCTTTAGGGTGTCTGGGAGCCCCTAAAGACAACCAACCCGTTCCCCAAATCCTTGTCTCAGCACAGGATCCACGCCCTGGGCCACACCGCGGGGCCCTGAGCTCTGCAGGCAGGGCAGGAACACAATAATATTTACGGTGGCTCTGGCCACACAGCCCCTGCTGCCAGCCTGCCCCGGGCCACACCTGGGGGGCTGCTCCAGCCAGGAAAACATCTCCACCGAGCAAATAAACACCACCCAATCCACGCTGCTGGCTCGGCTCTCAAACACGATCCCACGCAGAGGCTGAACTAAAATTAATTTCAACTGGGAAAACAAACTTGGATCGTTGTTTTTTGGTGTTTTTTTTTTCTTCCTCTAAATCACAGCGGGGAAAGCTGCCTGGTATCACCTCGGTGAGCCAGCAGGGCCTGGCCAAGGAGTTGGTGCAGGGTGAAATCCTGCTTGGAGCACAGCCGTGGCTCCAGTTGCCTCCAGCCACGGCTGCTGTCATGACAGGAGCACACAGGGTTGTGCAACGGGCCCTGACCTCGCTGCTGTCCCACACTGGCCCCACAGCCAGCCCTGAGGTGACACGGAGCGTCTGCTGCTCCCTGAGTTATCCCAGATCCGGCTGGCAGCACACCAGAGGGGGTCCCAGGGCAGGACCACCCCAAGGCCGGGCTGTGCCTCATTCCCGGCCCCTGCAACAGCCCAGAGAGCCTCCAGCCCACCACGTCCCCACCCCGCGCTCGTCCCCTCCCCGGAGAAGCCACCAAACAGGTTTGAAGGTAAATAACAGCCTTCCCCAGCCAGGAGCCGGATCCGGGCGGGAACATCCCAGCTGGGGAGCGCAGGGAGGGAGAGGGCCGCGGGCACAGCCTGGAAAGACACAGAGGGTGACACCCCCGTGTGACCACGAGTGGGCCACCAACACCTCCTTCCGCACTCGTGTTTTGTCACTCCCGATGCCCTTCCCTGGGTGTCCTGCAGCTCTCCCGGCGCTCGGGGCTGGCTGTCCCCGGCCCGTGCCCTCGTGCCCGGCGTTGTTTGCAGGGCACCGCGGTGCTCTTGCCGCGGCAGAGGCGTTGCCTGTCACAGCAGGCACCTGGCTCCACTCGGGAGCAAACCCAGCACGGACGGATTAAGGACAAGACGTTGCAGGTTTTTTCCCGTGCACGGATCCCCCGTCCTTGCAAGCAGCACCCAAGCCCGCGGGGCTTTTCCAAGGAAACACTGCGGAGGTGCCGATCCTCCCTTTGACAGGGACACGGCCGTGTGGGAGCAGGGAGAGGAGCTGCCACCGAGATGGGGTGGGGGATAACCCAGAGCCACAGGGCAGGTCCCATCCCTGCCCCTCGGTGACGGGAGCGTGCCAAGCCGGCACGGCTCGGCTCGGCATGCCGGAGCCCAGAGCTGCCGGGGACACCCGCGGATCTCCTCCTCCCCTGCTCCGGGAGCAGGAGGGGGCACCGGGCAGGGCTCGGATGTCCCGGACACAGCGGGATGCTGGCCGGTGAGGCGGGCTGGCGGTGCCGGGAGAAAGCGCCTGTGTAAATCTCGGCGTGTCCCCCGCCGCGATCGGCCCCTGCCCTCATCCGCCTCCCCGGGTGTTTGCGGAGCCGGCCCAGCGTGGGTCTGGCGCGGAGAGAGGCTGAGAAGGAGCACGGAGCTGCTCAGCCCACACCGGAGCCGCCCCGCAGGAGCCGGGCCTGCCCAGGGGCAGCTGCTGCTGCTGCTGCTGGGGCCGCTCACAGCCGCAGCTCACCCCTGGGGCATTCGGATACCCCATCCCTGGAATGATCCAGGCCAGCTTGGAGCAGCCTGGGATAGTGCAAGGTGCCCCATGGTGGGGCAGCGATGAGCGCTTCAAGGTCCCTTCCAAATCAAACCATTCCATGATTTCTTTTTTCCCACCCCCATCGGCCACCGATGGTGACCCCGCAC
This sequence comes from Chamaea fasciata, assembly GCF_029207755.1. Lineage (NCBI taxonomy): Eukaryota > Metazoa > Chordata > Aves > Passeriformes > Sylviidae > Chamaea > Chamaea fasciata. Next base: position 1,787,117 of record NW_027094111.1, read on the forward strand.
CCAGAGCTCCGCGGCGGCCGCAGCCGCATCCCCGCTGACTCCGCGGGGCGCAGCCTGGCCAGCAGCCGCGTTCCTGCGCCCTGACTCAGCAGGGCCCGGCGGGGAGTCCCGATAAGGAGGCGATAAGAGGCTTCGGTTCTCCCTGAGGCTCAAGGACCTTCCCCGGCGTGGACCAGCCCAGGGACGAGAGGCTGGGGATGCCCTCGGAGCCAGCCGGGCCCCGCTGTGGCACGGAGAAGTGGGCACGGCGTGCGTGGGTTCGGCATTGGTGGGGCAGAGTGGGTGGGCTCGGGCAGGGAACAGCGACAGAGCCACCCCGGAGCCCCCAGCTGTGCCCACCCTGCCCCTGGAGACCCCTGCTCTGTCCCCTCAGCACCCAAAGGTGCTGCACACACGGCACAGGCACAAAACCATCTGCCAGTGCCTGATGCACCAACCACGGGCGCGGCAGGACCAAATTAAACTTCCAGTCACCAAAGAGACAGCGACTGGGGACACTGGTCCAGCCTCCTGCCATATGCAATCCTTCTCCGGCCCCAAAATCCAGAGGCGCCCGGGGTCTTGCAGGGGGAGACGGGAGGGCCCGGAGGGTGCCGGCACACCCTGCCCCCAGCCGGTGATCCCGGCTGCACCCTCCGAAATGCTGAAGCGACACAATGCAAATTCTTTGGCTTTGTGGCCGCCGCGCCGTTGCCATGGAGCCGCCGCAGAGAACAAACACAACTCGCCCCATGTTTTCTCAGCACCTTCCACCCCACGGCCTTCGGCCCCAGCGCCGGAGCTTCACCTCCCGGGATCGGCCCCGGCTGTAGCCGTCCCACATCCCGCCCATTCCAGGGAATCCGTGATGGAGCAGGGCTTGTCCCGGCCGGCCCTGGGGAAGGGTGGCACGGGCCTGTGACAAGGGACACCCAAGGGGATGGAGAGGAGATGGAGGTCTGGGCAGAAATGCCACATGGAAAGGGCGAGGATGCGCCGGGGATTGCAGCGACAGCCCAGCCTGGCCAACGACACCCAGGCCTTCCTGCGTGGAGACCACGAGAGCACCAGTGCGGCAGAGAGGAGCCTGCAGGCACCCGGGGAGGAGAGGTGGATGGTGGAGAGGCTGCAGTGAAGGAGATGCTGTCCCTGCACGGCCACGGGCGGTGTGTGACCCTCCTGCCTCAGTTTCCCCAGGCACCGAGCGGATGTTCTCAGCCAGGACGTTCTGGAACTCTCTCCCTGTGCACCTGTGGGGTCTCCCCGTCCCAGGCCCCACCTCTGGGATGGTTTGGCTCAGAGTGGTGCCCCCCAGCCCGGGCAGACTTGACTCCAGACCCTGTTTACCCTGCAGACAGCTGGGCTCACACACTTGTGCTGTTGCCTGAGAGGACCGAGGGAAACAGGGCAGGAGGGACAGGAGAATCCCACAGGGCTGGTGTGGGAAAACCTCCCAGTTACCACCCCCTGGTCCTGCTAACCCTGTTCCTGTGATCCTGCCCACGCTCCTGCCAGGTCTCCTCCTCGGCTCAGGCTGGGCTGGGGACACAGGGACAGTTCGATGACACCCGTGGGGGAGTCCCCATCGGGATGGGGACGATGGCACTGCGAGACACCTCCCCTGCTGGCCTCACCCTGCTCTGATGGAGGAGCCACGGAGGGGGCTCAGGGCACCCCACGGGGTTCATTGTTCCGCGGGTGGGTCCGGGCTGCCGTGGGACCTTCTCCCTGCTCCTCATCCCTGCAGGAAAGATCCCGGCCCCTGCTTCCTCCTGGGCTTTCCAGTGGCATCCATGGAGACGGAGCATAAAGCAGCGGAGCAATCGGTGTGCGGACAGGCGGACAGACAGACAGACACGCGCAGAGCGAGGGGACGGCGGCAGGGAGGGGAGGGGGGAGCAGCCCCTGCAAACACCCCCAGATCCCCGCGGCGCAGCCAGAGAAACCGAGGCACGGCACGGGAGCGGGGGGCCGGGGAGGAAAGCGACGCTGGCAGCGCCGGGATCCCACTTGGAAAACAAATCAGTAACTAATTCAGCTGATCCCGTCCCGATAGCGCGGCGAGCCCGCGGGGCCGGCACAGCCCTGCCTGCAGCCAGGGGGGCTCCCCCAGCTCCCACCCCGGCCTCGGGGGCTCATCCTGCCCCCCCAGCACCGGCAGGACAGAGCACGAAGCCTCCCCCTCACCCTCCGCTCCTGCCCAGCCCCGCACAACACAACCAGCGAACTTTCCCTCCAAACTCCCCCCGAGCGGGGACCACCCTCCGCTCCCCATCCCCGGGGGCAGCCCCACGGCTCCTACCTGCCCTGGGCTTCCCGGCTCGGCCGAAGGGCCAGGAGGAGCCGGGCTTGGTGCCCGTCGGGCTCCTCTTGCGGTGCGCGTTGCCCATGAGGCCGCCGTCGCCTCCACCGCGGCCGGGTGGAGGGCACCGCGGTGCTACATGGCCGAACCGAGCGGGCTCCGGTGCGGCCCGGGCGGCCCCGGTAAAACGACGGCGGCGGCGGCGGCGGCGGCTCTCAGCCGCCGGTTCCCATCCCTCCGGCCCCGGCGGAGCTGAGAGCTCGCAAAGCGGCCGTGCCGGAGCCAATGGTACGGGCAGAGAGGAGGGGCCTGCCGGGATCACCCGGCGGATCCCACAGCACCCTCCCAGCCCCATCCCTCCGCCCGGGATGCCTGGGTGATGCACACGGGCTGAGCGGGCTCAAGGGAGACGCCCCGGTGGCCAAACATCGCCGAGCGCTGGCAGGGCAAGGCAGGGATCTCCCCTGCGCACCTCCCGGGAGTTTGCCATCACTTCTGGCCGGCCACAGCTCCAACAACCGCGGCTACAACCCTCCCCTCTTGGCGGGTTTTGGGGAGGGGGACGCCTCAGCCAGCCCGGCCGAGGTTAGGACGGGACTATCGAGGCTGGAGCAAAGCGCCCGAGGCCACGGGCTGGGTCCGGCCGCTGCCCAAAGTCAGGGCGAGCAGTCACACGCCAGCCCGGGGAGGGTGGGAACCCCGGGCCGCTCTCCCCGCGGCCACTCCTGGCTCCGGGGCGAGTCACGAGCACCTTGCTCACACCGCCGGCACCTTCCCGTGCCCTCCCCGGCTGCACCTCGGCCTCTCCCGCCTCCAGTCCCTGCTCCACCAGCAGCAATTCTGCTCCCAAAGCTGCCCGCACCGCCCGGACAAGCCCCTCCACGGCCCCTTCCCCAAGGCCACTTTTCCCCTGCTGGTTTTTAATTAGAACATTAAATGCTGCGAGGGCAGGGAGGGGTCAGCCAGGCAGGCAGTGGTGGGCAATTCCTGCTGGCAATGTTTATGTTCCTTAGGTGATTCATCAAAGGCTGGGATAAATAGGAAGGAGGTTTTGTGGGAAAGGCACCAAAGCGGGGAGGTGGTGCAAGAAAGAAAGGAAAAAAAAAAAAATTAAAGATCAACCAGCAGCTTTGTCCTGACCTCCCAAGGTGATCGGCACCGAATTAATCTTTGGACTTCAGTCTTCTCCTCAGCAATGGAAATATTGATGGTTCAGCTCCTCACCAGCTTGGTTGGGTGCCCAGGGCACACTCAGCTGGGCAGGGACTGTGGCTTTGCTGCCCCATCTGCTGTGGGAGCTGTTAAGGAGATGAGGGGATCCAATGGGAAAATATTCCCTGTTTTCCATTACTGGCTGTGCCCCGTTCACAGGGCAGCCCTTCCACCTTGGGGCAGCGGGGATGAGCTGAGGCCACGGCCACAAGAGCAGCAGAGCACAGGTCTCTCAGTGACTGTGGGACGTGATTTCTCCTCTGCTCAGCCAGGGGCAGCTCCAGGCTGGGACGAGGCTTCCTCCCACTGCCCGGCAGCTTCCAGCATCCCTGGGATGTCCATCCCAAAACATGGAACCCCCCCCTGTGCCACCCAGTGCCCCAGGGGGCTCCTCTGCAGCCACACAGGACAAATCTCCCGGTGCAGCTCTTGTGTTTCTCTCCCTGGGAGGAACAGAGAGAGGCTGGAGCCTGCCCCAGATCCAGGGAGACACTTCCCCCTCCACTCCCAAAACAGATGCCCTCCGTGCCAGCACTTGCTCAGGGAAGGCGGCCACCGCCAGCACCGAGGCGTCACCGCCCCCGGGCACCGCCTGGGATGTGCCGGCAGAGCTGCGGGAGGGAGCCGAGCCCCGGGCAGCCCGCGGGGCCCACGTGTGCCAAAAATACCCAGCGCGGCTCCTCCGAGCTGCAACAACTGCCATGGGGAAACTCGCAGCCGCGTCGAGCCGAGCTCCAGCTCCTCCTGGGCCGAGTTTTGGGGGGCTGAGAGCAGCGTGGGGGGCTCCAGCAGCCCCACAGACCCCACTGCTGCTCCAGGGCACAAACCCCGCTGAAATCTGTGGGCAGGCCTGCCCTCGTCACGCATCCCAGACATGGGTTTTGTTGCTGTGAGCAGAAATCCGGCTCAGGGAGCCTGGGGAGTGGGGACAGCTGAGCACCCCAATTCTTTGCTCTGTGTTAGAACCTCAGCGCAGCCCAAAGGGGAGGGGAGGGGAGGGAAGGGAGGGGGAAGCATTTGCAGCCTCTCCATCGCACGAGGGATGTGTGAGAATAGGGAGCTGAGGGCCGGAGATGCTGATTTCCACGCAGAATCTCTTCTCCAGGCCAGAAATCCCTGGTTTTATTCACTGAGAGAACTCCTGATAAGAGCTTGGAGCAGCAGAGAAGCTGTTCATGAGATACAGATCTGGCCAGCACAGCGTGACTGCCCCAAGCACATCTGATCTGCCCAAAGTCACACATTCCTTTGGTCAGAGTGGTCCAGGCATGGGGACCCCTCTGTGCTGCCACAGGGGACAGATCTGTCCCTCCTGGTGCTCCGTCCATCCCCCCTGGTGCTTCACCCACTCCTTCTTGTGCTTTCTAAACCCAACACCACCTCCGAGCAAACACAGAGCAGGAGCTGAGCTGCCTGAACGAGAAAGGAATTCAGCCCTTGTTCCCTTCGCGGGGAAGTAAAGCTCAGCGAGGCAAAGGTAACACAAAAACCCCACTTGAGATCCCCAATCATTAACAGAAATGCATAACCAGGAGGGTTTCAAATGATTTCCTGCTCCAGCCGGAGTCCAGGCCGGCTCTGCTGATGACAGGTCCGGCTCCAGCCCACAGAGGTGGAGGGAGCTCAGCTCCCTGCTCAGGGTGAGGTGGATTTTACCCCGGCACAGCAGCCCAAGTCTCCTGCTCCTGCTGCTTGGCAGGGAAGTGGCTTTTCACTTCATCCTCGCCCAGCTCTTCACCTTGCAGCGGGTTGTGTTCCCATCACTGCCGGAGCCGGAGTCAATGATGATATTGTCTTATGAAACCAGACCTCCCTTCCAGGGGGAAATATGACCCCGCTGAAATCGTTTTATCGGATCTTATGGAACGTTATTCTCAGGAGTAATTCTCCCGGTTGTCTCCAGGTGGAATAGCTGTGGTTGCAGACACACCTCTCTTTGTTCGCCCGTGCCAGGCCAGGCCAGCCAGGGGATTCCTGCTGCTCACATTTTCTGAAGTGTCACTCTCTGCCTCTGGCAGATTAACAAACTCATCCCCACACACACAGAGGAACAATCCCCGTGCCTCTCCCCTCTCCTTTGAGCTGAGAAGCTCAAGGCTAAACTCAAGCCCTGTGTTTACACCAAACGGTGCATGGCAGCTGAGGATGGAGGAAATAATCGTCCAGGGAGATTCCACAGCTCAGCCCCACATTTCCTTGAGGGCTCGCGTGCACCCCGTGGCATCAAGTGTCACCAGCACAGAATCACAGAATTACTGAGGCTGGAAAAACCCTCCAAGATCATCAAGGCAAATCTCTGATCAAACCCCACCTTGTCAACCTGCCCAGAGCACCGAGTGCCACGTCCAGTTGTTTCTTTAACGCCTCCCAGTGCCTAAAAACCCTTTCCATGAAGGAACTGAGCACGATCCCCACCACAGCCCAGCCCCTCCACCCTCTGCTCACCCTGCACATGGCAAATCCCCAGCCCCAACGAGCACTTGCTGCTGTTACAAAGCAGCTGTGAGCATTGAAAGCTTTATTTTTAACATCACTATCCCTCTGCCCCAGTCAGGAAATCACTGCTGCCGGACTAAGCTGGCATCAAAAAGGAAAATTAAAAAAAAAAAAAAAGCCAATCCTAATTTAATATTTCTGGAACATCGATTCCTTTACTTCATCAAGGAATTAAGGAGAACGTTGCGAAAGCCGGATAAAGCAGCAGCCAAAAAAACCAGACTAAAACCACTGGACCCACTCAGCACCAGCTCATCCTTTATCCCACAGCTCTGTTTACATCTCTGCACCCAGAAATCCAGCCCAGGCAGCGGGAATAGCCAAGCACCCCAAATCCTTGCTCCGTGTTTGACCCTTGGCACAGCCCAGCTGCTCTCCCCGCCTCACCTCCCACCCCGGGGCTTAATCACTCCTCTGCCTCCAAAGGTTGTTGTGGAAATAACCACTTTGGAGCGGCGAGGAGCTGGGCTACCACCTGCAGCCAGCAGGGCCCATCCACCCAAACAGGGCCCAGCATCCCGAGGATGCAATTCCAGCTGGGATCAGCCATCCCCCCCCACTCCCAGAGCTGTCCCCTGGAGAGGTGGCTGGTGCTGGCCCAGGGGTGGGATTAGAGAGCCTTTCCTCTACACAGCTCAGCTGTTTGGGCAGGCAGAGATGGGCTGGCTGATAGCCGGACCCAGGGGATTGATCCAAAGTGGAAATGCTCTCATCCCCCTGCTGATTTCAGTGCTGAGCAATGCCGACATCACCAGCACCCACAGCTCGGGAACGAGCCCCGATCCACGTGCCCTGTGCTGAATTCCCTGTCTCCCGTCCCTCGGAGCCACCCTACTCCCCCTCCCCACCACCAGGATGGTTTGACATGCCCCGTCCCAAATCCATGACCAAATCCACCTGCGGGAAGGGCGGGGTGATGGGGAATGGCCGGGTCACAGGCCTGAGCTCAAATCCCCCGCACAGGGAAAGCTGAGGGCACTCAGAGCCTGCTGCAGCTCTCCCCTCTCCCCCTCCCACAGCTCCCAGCTGATGTTTGGAAGAATTCCCAGCTGGTCCTGCTGCACGAAGACTCGTGATGCCGGGGCCGACGCTGCCTCCGGGCAGGTCAGAGCCGCGTGTGGCGCAGCAGGAAAACCCCCGGGGCTGACACTCCTTCCCTTCCCACAGCTCAGCCCAGGATCTCGAGGCATCCTGACCCTCATCCCGCAGGGAATGAGAAGAATTCCCTGGGATAACGTAGTTATCCCCCATCGCACAGGGATGGATGGTGGTAACCCTGAGGACGCAGCGGAGCCGGAGGTGCTGGAGCAGGGAGGAGTTCCTGGCGTGCTCTCCCTGCTGGAATTGCACGGGGAGGGTGATTCAGTCATGCAGGCAAGCTGCAACCGCTGCACATCTGCACTGCTTCTCCCGGTGCACCAGTGGAGAGGCCAGGGAATTCGGGGAAACTCCCATCCCATGGGATGGCAGCAGGGAAGAGCCCCCCGGGCTGGGGCACTGAAGGGCCCCTCCATCACCAGCACGGGCTGTGGGCACTCAGCACAGCTCTCCTGGACACATCTGATGGGACAGCAGGGTGGCAGTGCAGTGACAGAGCCCTGGCTGGCACAGGGAGCAGCACAGCCAGCAGGCAGGAGGTCCCCAAGCTGTGACCCTGACAGGCCGTGACTTGGCATTTTGAGGATTAGCTGGTGAACGGTGCAACTTCAGGCGAAGGGAAAAAAAAAAAAAAATGGAAAAAAAAGGCTGGCAGAGCTGCTGGGGGCGTTTCTGCCGTGGAGAGGAACATCACATGCTCCGGCACATCTCGTTTTTTCTGCTCAGGTTTCAGTGCTGGGCTGTGGCAGCAGCGTCCACGCACGGAGGGCCGGGAAGGAGCCACCAGCAGCATCCCATGGATCAGCCCAGCAGGGAGCTCAGCTCTTCCCGAGCCTCTTTTCCCTTTGCTGTCCTATCACAGATCCCTGCGTGCTTCTCCATGCAGCAAACGTGCCTCCATGAGGGCTTGGATGCCTGGAAATTCACTCCCTGGAGCAAACAGAGGCAGGAAGTCCCAGCTGACAGCACCTTTGGGTGCCACACAAGAGGCCTCTCCCTTGGTAAAAGAGCCAAAACATCCCAGAGGTGCCTGCAGGGCAGGCAGGGGTGTGACACAGTGTCCCCGGCAGTGTGGGGCAGGAGAGGTTTTGGGGTGATACCTGCCTTGTTGGGACGTCTACTACTGCCAAAAGAACGCTGAGGAGAGGAGCATGACCAGACAAGCCAAGCACCCACGGCTCTGCCAAAGCTCCCTGAGCCTGTGGATCCCCAAAACACGGCCCCAGGATGGCGGAGAGAGGGGACCCAGAGCAGCTTCCCCTGCAGGACTGTCCTGGTCAGGGCGGCAGGGACGTGACGGGGCCGGGGAGGCAGCACCCACAGACGGGCCGGGGTGAGGGCCGTATCTGCGACAGGAAGGGCCACACCTGGAGCACGCAAACACCCAGCCCAGGAGCAGGAGGAGGAGGTGGAGGTGGCAGTGGCTGGCACCCCTCCAGATTTCCCTCAGCCCCAGTGACCTTCTGACTCAGCGCAGGGAGGACCTACCCACTGAAGCAGCACCAGCCCTCGGGGCCGGGGCGAGATTGTGCCAGGGACTGCCGGATCCATCCTGCTGCCGCCACGACCACTGCCACCACGGCTGTCACCTCCTACCCCCCCTGCAGCCACTCCTGCTGCCACCACGGCCAGCAACTCCACCCCACCTGGCCACCACCACGAGCAGCACCTCTGTGTCCCCTTTTTAGCCACGTCCATGGCCACCACCTCAACTCCTGTTCAGCCACCATGGTGAGCCCTCTTTGGCCACCTCCAGGGTCAGCACCCTGACCACCCTTGGTTTCCACTGTAACACCTCCGTGGCCACCACTTTGACCTCTCCTTCACCGCCTCCGTGGCCACTGCTGTGACTCCTCCTTGGCCACTGCCACAACCCCTCAGCCCCCACCCTGAGCCCTCCACGGCCACCAACCTCATCCCTCCTCGCCCGCTGCCTTGGCCTCCACTGTGACCAGCACGCCAACACCTCCCTGCCCACTCCCACAGGCACCACTCGACGCTTTGCCATCACTCCTACACCACCGTGGCCACCACCGTGACCCCTCCTCGGCCACCACCGTGGCCACCACCTCGACACCTCCCTGAAATCTCCTCTCTCATCTCCACTGCTGCCACCACCGTGACCCCTCCTTAAGTGCCACCGTGGCCACCTCCCCGCCCGCTCCTCACCTGCTCCCTCCGTCCCTCCCGAGGTGCTGCCGTCCTTGGGCGGCCGCCGCCGGCCCCGGAGCCAGCTGAACGCCCGGCGCAGCGAGCTCGCCCGGGCCTTCTTCCTCCGGGGGGGAGCCCCGGTAGCCCCCGCCGAGCCGCCGCCGCCGCCGCCCCGCTCCGGGTCCCGTTCGCCGCCCGCCGCAGGTGCAGCCCCGGCGGACATGGCCGCGGCGGGCAGCGCCCCGCACCGCCCCGCACCGCCGGCAGCCGCTGCCCATAGGGCCGGGCCCGCCCGGCTCGGCTCGGCTCGGCTCCGGCTGCAGCCCCGGCCCCGCTCCGGGCTCCCGCCGAGCGCCCGGCGCCGACGGAAAGTTTCTGTGCGAGGCGGGGCCGGGCTGCGGGAGCTCCGCCCGCACCGTCCCCCGCCCCCCGTGGCCCGCAGGTGGCCCCGGAGGCGTGGGGACAGGGGACCCTCCCCTTGGTGCCACCGGCGTCACCCCCGCCGCTGCCGGCGCTCCCCGAGATGCTCTTGGCGTTCCCCGGTGGGTCCCGGCTTTGTCCCCTCGGGGTGCGCTCCCGGGGGTCGGTCCCGGCCCTTGGGACCCTCTGCTCTCCCTGCCCGAGGTGCTGAGCATCAGCGGGAGGAAAAGGAAGACGAACAGGGAAACACACGAGGGGGAGCGAAACGCGGGATTCCAGCACGGTCATGCCCGGGGCGGCGTTCCGCACATCCCCGGGGGCTGTCTCTGTCCCTGTCCCTGTCCCTGTCCCTGTCCCCTGTCCCCTGTCCCTTGTCCCTGTCCCTTGCCCCTATCCCCTGTCCCTGTCCCTTTCCCTGTCCCTGCCCCCTCTCCCTGTCCCTGTCTCTGTCCCTAACCCTGTCCCTGTCCCTGCCCCTGTCCCTTCCCTGTCCTCTTTCCCTGTCCCTGTCGCTCTCCCCTGTCCCTTGTCCCTCTCCCCTGTCCCCTTTCCCTGTCCCCTGTCCCTGTCCCCTATTCCTTGTCCCTATCCCCTGCCCCTGTCCCCTCTCCCTGTCCCTGTCCCTGTCTCTGTCCCCTTTCCCTTTCCCTGTCCCTCTCCCCTCTCCCCTGTCCCTGTCCCTGACCCCAGGAGAGAACCCGGAGCTCCAGCCGTGTCCTGCCCTTGCCCTCCCATCCGGCAGCCACCACCTGACGGCCCCGGGGGTGACACTCACCCTGTCACCGCCAACGGCAGCGCCCAGGGGGACACGGGCCCACCTGAGGCCACCAAGGCGCTGCCTGCAGCCTGTGCCATGCTGCTGCTCGTTGCTGCCAATAAATCATCTCCTGAAAACGGAACGACCCGGGGCGAGGGGGCGATGCCTGAGGCCGGGAGAGCAGCAGGAGCTGCAGGGAAGGGCAGCGGCTCTGGGGAAGGATTTCACCACATGGTACAAGCTGGCCTTGCTCAGGAGCATGACCACACCGATCTGATTTAGATTAGATTTCAGGCAGAAATCCTTCCCTGTGAGGGTGGGGAGGCCCTGGCACAGGGTGCCCAGAAGAGCTGTGGCTGCCCCATCCCTGGAAATGTCCAAGTCCAGCTTGGACAGGGCTTGGAGCAGCCTGGGATAGTGGGAGATGTCGTTGCCCACGGCAGGGGGTGGGAACGAGATGAGTTTTAATTTCCCTTCCAACAAAAACCATTCCACGATTCTGTGATCCAGCTGAGAGGGGACAACAGGACACACAGGGACTGGGCCAGAGCAGCAGCAGGCTGGTGACAAAGCCAAAGGAATGATCCTAACAACAACACAGGTGGTTTCTGCTGCATTTCCACGCTCCTGGCTCCCAGGGGTTTGGGGTCCCTGCGTTTCCTGCTGGTTGTGTTGGAGCTGCATCCTTCCCGGATGCTCCCAGGGCCTGGCTGCACGCCTGGAGGAGTTTGCCAGCTGCTGGAAATGGCTGGAAGGATTTATAAAACAAGGAGCCTGTCCATCCCTCCGGCTTCCCAGCGCATCAGCGTCTCCTGTGGGATTCAGGCGCCGGCACTTGTGTCTTGTGGGCGGGGCAAACCTGAGCATCCCGCTGCTTCCCAGCAGCACCAGTGACGGGGGCTGGGGGCCAGGGATGGGCATTCAGCTCCAAACCCAGGGTGGCACCCGCAGAAAGGCCGGGGTTTGCTGTGCTTGTGTGTCCCTGCCTCACATCCCCCCACTTCCTTCACCCGTCTGAACCCAAACTCAAGGTTGAAATGAGCACTGGAAAGGATTGGGCAGAAATTTCCTGGCATCACTGTGCCCCTCCATGATCCCAGGGGATTGATTCCTTTCCAGGATGAAGGTGGAGCACGTCACCGCTCTCCTGGGCTCTGCTGACCCGCGTGGAGCTGAACCACACCGAGGAGATTCTAATCCCCAATTAGGGTGTTTGTGTTGACTTTCTGCTGCCGGCACCGACTTCCGAGTCATTATCCTCAAAAAAAAAGAAAAAAAAATCCCATTTTTCATCTTTCCCTTCCTCGTGTGGCAGCAGAACCAGTTTGAAAAATATTTTTGCACAGGGTTAATGGAGCGTTGTCCAAATAACCAGAGTGAGAGAGAGGGAGAGTATCGGTTACACTGCGGGGAGAGGTCCCATCAGAGGGAAGCAGAGGAGGAAGGAGAAGAGGAAGGATTCCAGGAGCTCCCTAAAGCACCAGCACTTGGTGGAGGGCCCCAGAAAGCTCCCAGAGAGCTGCAGGCCCAGCTGGGTAACTCATTTCCACCTGCAGGGTCGGGATGACCACAGGATACCGGGATTCTCCTGGGGACAGCAGCTCCCACAAGAGCTCGGCTCCCACAAGAGCCAGGCCCAGGGGAGGGGAGGCAGAGACTCCGCCACCTCCCCGAGAGCTGGGGAAGAGAAATCCAAAATAAAGCAGCCCAACCATCGGCTGCCGGTGGCAGCAGCTCGAGCAGCCACAGCAGCTCCTGCCGCCCTGCCAGTGCCTTGGGCTGTGCTCGTGTGTCCCCTGCCCCCGTTTCTGTCCCCTCGCGGGGACACGGAGCCCTGGCTGCTCCCTCATTACTGATTAACGCCTCCGTCACGCACAGGCGGCCGGGACAAGGTCCTCCCGCATCCCTTTGAGCCCCGTGAGCGTCGCTTCTCACCCCGAGCGGGAGCTGCCGGCCCCAAACCCCCTCCCGCAGTTTTTCCCTCGCTGTTTTCTCGCCCCAGGGTATGGAAAAAGCCAGCTCGGAGCCCGGGCAGCGGTGACCCCGCCGGCGATCGTTGGGACGCGGGGACTGTCGGTCGTGGTGCTGAAAATCAGCTCGGTTGTGAAAATGGGTTTGAAAAGAGTGTCTGGGCCGCAAATGGGAAGAGGGAGGCGTTGATCTCCTTGCTCAGGTGCCGGGCACATGGGATGGGATGGAGAAAGAGCAGTGGGCTCTCCCTTCCCAGCTCCCTCACGCTGGGAGGGACAGCTCTGTCACAGCCCAGGAGCATCACCCGTGTGCTGGTGACAGGGACAGGTGGCCACAAGAGGCACCTCCCGCTGCTGTGTGAGCGTCCCGAACCTTTCCTGAAAGAGAAAAAACGCCTGTGGGGATGTCAGCACAGCCTCGGTGCCGTGTGGGATGTCAGGAACACATCAGAGCTGTCCCCAAGGGTCGGCACAGGCGTGATGGGGCTGACAGCGAGCGCCAGCGAGTGTGAAATCCCCCCGGAGGTGACACGGGTGACACTCCGGGGTGCTGGGGGAGCTGCAGGGACAGGCAGCCTTGAGGGACGCGTTTAATCCCAGTTTCTGGGCTGGAAGAGCGGGATGTGGGAGCGGACACACTCCGGGAGTCCCCACAGCTGGAACCGCCGCTCAACCCCTCCGCATCCCGGGCTGTGTCTCCCTCAGGAGCCGCTGGGATGTTTCCTCACCCCGCTCCCCGCAGGAAAAGCCGGACCCAGCGCCCAGATAAGCGGGAACCGCTGGCGCCGGTGGCACCGGGACACGGTCTGGCCCTGCTGCCGTGGAGATCCCAAGGTCCCCGCGGGGCCACGGCGCCTTCGGGCTCCCCTTTCATCCCTGCCCCAGCTGGGTACGTGCCCACCTTTCACTCTTCCTCCTCCTCCTCCTCCTCTTCCAGCCCTGCTGGGCAACCTCCCCTCCCTCTCTGGAGGCCACCGCAGCTTCAGCTGAGGAAACTGAGGCAGGAGGTGAAGCAAACCAGGTTGTTCCCAAAGGGACAGTGGCATCCAATCCCTCAAACCCGGGTCATCCAGGGACCCCTGGCCCGGCCAGGACAGGGCAGGGCAGGAGTGGGCGCTGCCCTCGGAGCCGGGATCCTTCCCTGAGCGCGCTCGCAGCTCCAGGGATGAATCACACTTTCCCCCCGGGATCAGATTGCAGCTCCTGCTCTCCAGGGGCTGGATCTGGCAGCGCAGTCCCCGGCACAGCCCCGCGCCCTCGGCAAACAGAGCGAGCGGGGCCGCAGGGATCGCCGCTCCTAAATCCACGCTGGAATTCCGTCGGACACTCCACGGAGCTGCCGGCGCTGCCAGAGCCCTGCAGCCGGGCTGGAACTTCCAGCCTGTCCCTAAGGATGGTGTGTGGGGACAGCACGGCGACAGAGCCGCCGTGGCAGTGCCAGGCTGGTGGCGGCTGTGCCACGCTGGGTCCCTGCCCTTGGGGCAGACCTGCCGTGCGTGACGGGAAGGAAAAATCCACCGGGAAGTTGGACGCAGCCCCAGGGCGCCAGAGAGGGGGTGAAGAGCCCCACAGCCGCTCTTTGCTCCCCACCACCCCTCTCAGCCGTGTTGGGGCCGCGGATCTCCGACTCTCCGTCTCTCCAAATCTCTCCTGCCTTTTCCCCTCGCCTCTGGCAGCGCCGGGAACACCCCTCCAGCTCTGTTTACCGGGGCAAAGTCCACCTTGTCGGCTGCCGGCGGCGTCTCCCTGCGCGGCCCGGCCCCGGCGTGTGGCTCGGGCTGTGCCGGGGCCACCGGAGCCGCCTGTTGCCTGGTTATACCCACAAAACATCCCCGTGCCGGGGCCTGGCCCGGGGTATCCGCTTACGGAGCGGGGGAACAGCTGAGCCTCCTCACTCCCCACCCCGCCCTTGGCAGCTCATCACATAAACCTCAGCCCGGGCTCGCCGCTGTCATTGTCCCCTGCAGGCCCTACAAGGGTTGTTGGGATCCGCAGGTTTCTCCCCTTGGCAGCTCTGGATGGATATTTATACACCCAACTTGTGCGAATTAACAGCATTCCTCTCTGATTGAGTCAAAAATAGAGGCGCTTCATGGAAAAAAAAAAAAAAAAAAAAAAAAAAAAGAGAGAGAGAGAGAGAGAAAGAAGGTGTGGCACTGAAAAAAAGCAACGGGATCCAAAAAAAGAGAAAAAAAAAATACACCACTCAAATCTCCCTTTTCCTTTTAAAGCTCTGTTCCCGAAGGACGGACCCAGCGCCGTTATTTTGAACTTGATTTCTGCATCCCAGTGGCCAGCAAGCCATGGGCAAGGTGACGGTGACAGCGGCGGGGTGGCACCGGGCGGTGTCGCCGGCTGTGGCGTGCGCTGCCAGCTGCTTTTGGGGCACCTAAAGCGGAGACTTCCTGAGAGGCGAGTGCCGACTTCCTGGGCACGGCAGGAGCGGGACAGGGCTGAGGTAGGCTCGGGGGATGCCACACCAGGGGTGGCCAGGCCAAACGGTGACCCTGGGATGATGCACACACACCCAGGTGGCAAAATGTATCTAAAACTGGAATTATGTGTAGGTATTTGTTGGTGATATGGTGGGCAAATGTGGGTTTAGGACCCGCGGAGTGGGGAGGATGAGGATGGGCACCGTGGGAGGGAAGAGCTGTGGGTGGGCAGAGGTGGGGACCCAGGTGGGTGAGGGCAGTGGGGCTGTTGGACAGCCAGGAGTTTGACCGTGGCCACCACGGGGCTTTGCAGAGAGAAACGTCAACTTCTCCATCCCCAGAACCGAGGGAAAAGGGTGGCAGGGATGGGTTATGGGCGGAAGAGGAAGCAGAGGCCGTGCTCTGCCATTACTGGGGTTTGTGGCTTTGTGGGCCGGAGAAAGGCCCCCCAGGTATTGGTGTTTAATCCGTGGAGAATCAGTGCAGGGCCGTGCTACCAGCACCCTCACAAATCCCATCCCACCCTCGGCATGAGGCCGTGGCATTTGGGGGGGCATCCTCCGGCATTTCCCCTCCCACCACAGCCAAACCCCAGAGCCCCAGGGGGACCCCACGGAGGCACCCCGTTATCCCCATCCCAGCCCTGCCCAGAACCCCGGCGGGATGGGGACCTGTGGATCCAGGGAAGGAGCCTCCAGCGGCACGGGAAGGGACCACATAACAAACTCAATCGCCCATAAATCAGGGCTGAGAAGAGCCGGGGGGCGCGATGGGGGCTGCTCCTCAGGGATGCGGGCTGGCTGCAGCCCGTCCCTGCGGCTGCCTCTGCCAGGGATGCAGAGAGCCGGGCCCTCCCCGCCCTCCTCCTCCTCCTCCTCCTCCCCGGGGCGGAGGAAGGCAGAGCCCGCAGCTGGCACTGCAGGCGGTGGCCGGGGGGAAGCGGCTGCTCCGGGGAGTCTGATTTCCAGCCCTGTTTATTAATAACCCCTCTCCGCCCCATGCTAAGCCCCTGTGCAGCGCAGAGCCGGCGGCGCTGGGCTCCAGGGGAGGAAGGTAAGAGCCCACCCGGGCCAGCAGGACCGGGCAGGAAGGAGTTGGGGTCCCCCGGGGGAGGGGGTCCCGTGGGTGCGGGATCCTCGGAGAGCCGGGGCAGGCGGGAGGGCAGGGATGGGGTGGGGAGATGTGAGGATCAGCATTCCCGGACCCTCAGGAACGATCAGGTAAGGGGGGAAGGTCCCTGTGGGGCACGCAGGAGTTTTGGGGGGCCCTGGGGTGGGAGAGAGTTCCCCCCGCCCCGCTGGGAAGGCAGCACGGAGCCCTCCCCTCCCGTGCTGCCCATGCCAGGCGGATCCAAGAACTTTGAAAAACAAGCGCTGGCAGAGGGGAGGGCAAGGAAAAAGGGGGCAGAGGAGCCCTTTCCCCACCTTTCCAGGGGCTGCCCCTTCTCCAGCCGCCCGCCGCGGAGTCCGAGGCCGCGATGTGTCAGCAGTGCCGAAAACTGCCTTATTAGGAGAGAAAGTATCGGTGAAAATCAGTTCTTTGCTGAAAGCCGTTGCTCCGAGCCCAGGGCTGCCTGTGAGTGAGTGCCAGCCTGCGCTCATTCCTTCGGGGATGACTAGACATGAGCTCAGCAGCGTGGCCGAGAGGTGAGAGCATCCTCCCACCGACCCCACCGAGCTCCTGGCGGCAGCGGGGAAAGCCCCGGCTCGACCCCCGAGCGTTGTTGTCTTCCATCCCACCCCAAAAAAGCAGCCGGGAGACGGCGAGGGCCGGGCTTTGGCGGTGGCAGCCGCAGGTGCCGTGGCTGGGGGACAATGAGGGATCGGATGACGCTGCAAAGCGCGGAGCTCGCCGCCTCCTGCTGCAGACGCTGCCGGCTCGGCTCGCCCGGGGCTCTCTGCGTGCGGCGTTCGCTCCATCTCAGTCATCCCGGAGGCCGCCTGTGCCTTCCAGCAGCGCATTCCCTTGCCGTGAGGTTATGCCACACCGCGAAAATCCCGGCGAGTTTTCCAGGGAGTGCTCACGCTGCACGGGTCAGGTCGGTGCCTCCGGGGAGGTTGGCCCTGGCAGGTTGGCACCGGAGCAGCTCTTGGGTTTGGGGTCTGGGTTTGAATCCTTCGTGGTGGTCAGACACTTTAATAGGGTTTTAATAGGGGGTTTCTTTCCTTATTTTGGACAGTTTGGGCCTAAGTTGTCACCAGAGCGTTGAGCCCTGTGGGTGACACAGGCATGGTCACAGTGGGACCCCCGTGGCTCTGGGGGTCTCACCAGGTGGGGAGGAAAGGCTGAGACCTGTTACACTCATTGCTCTGCTTCACATCCCCCTCTCCTTTCCAGGGACCTGATGGCACAGCCCGAGCCCCCTCCAGAGCTGCAGCTGGATGAAGCTGGAACACCCCCAGCCCCACAGGGAGCAGCTGAAGGAGCTGCTCCACACCCAGAATGTCCCCACACCCCGCTGGAGCCAGCAGGGAACGGATCTAAACCCCTGCCCAGGGACAGCTCAGACCCCAGCCAGGAGCTGCAGGCTGCCAGCAGAGATCCCTCCTTGGAGAAAAACACACCAGGGACCCAGCTGGATGAGGGCGCAGCCAGGGCTGGGATCCCTCTGGATGTGGACGTGGCAGGAATCCCGCTGGACGTGGATGCAGATGGGACAGGAATCCCACTGGACATGGATGCAGATGGAGTAGAGATTCCACTGGACGTGGATGAAGGTGGGATCCCAGCGGGCGTGGGTGCGGCAGGAGTCCCGCTGGACGTGGATGAAGGTGGGACAGGGATCCCACTGAATGTGGATGAAGGTGGGACTGGGATCCCACTGGATGAGGATGCAGATGGAGCAGAGATTCCACTGGATGTGGATGAAGGTGGGACAGGGATCCCACTGGCCATGGACACAGACAGGGCAGCGATCCCAGACAACGCGGACGGGGCAGGGATCCCGCTGGACATGGACACAGAGGGAGCAGGCAGCCCTCTGGATGCTGACGCCACAGAGCACCAGTGCCTGACCCTGGAAGAGCTGGGGAACTATTTCCAGGAGTGCATCGAGATCGTGGAGCAGCTGGAGAGGGAGAGGGACAGCCTGATCGCCGAGCTGGCCCAGCTGCGGGAGCCGGCGCTGCAGGAGATCCGCCATGCCCACGAGGAGATCCAGGCAGCCTGCAGGCTGCTGGCCAAGGTGGAGCTGGAGAGGGACAACCTGCGGGACGAGATCCGGCAGATCAAGCAGAAGCTCTTCAAGGTGACCAAGGAATGCGTGGCCTGCCAGTACCAGCTGGAGAGCCGCCGGCACGACCTCTCCCAACACGCCGCCTACCAGGGCGAGCTGGAGAGCCAGGCCGGGCAGCTCTCGGGGGAGCTGTCCCAGCTGAAGGAGACCTGCGAGAAGGAGAAGGAAGCCCTGAGGCAGCGCCTGGAGGCTCCGCCCTGCCGTCAGGACAACCTGTACCTGCAGGAGAGCCGCCGGCTCTCCGTGGAGTTCGAGAGCTTCGTGGCCGAGAGCCGGCGGGGGCTGGAGGAGCACTACGAGCCCCAGCTGCTGCGGCTGCTGGAGAGGAGAGAGGCCGGGGCCAAGGCGCTGCAGGAGATGCAGGGAGAGATCCAGGGCATGAAGGAAGCCCTGAGGCCCCTGCAGGGTGAGGTCAGCCGGCTGAGGCTGCAGAACCGCAGCCTGGAGGAGCAGATCGTCCTGGTCAAGCAGAAAAGGGATGAGGAGGTCGGGCAGTACCGGGTAGGTGCCCCCAAAGGGCACCACTCTGCCTTCTTTTGAGAGTGGGAGTCATGCTCTGCGTCCAGGGGAATGTGGATGCTGCAGGATTTGCTTGTAGGGCTCAGGGAAGGAGCGGGGTGGGTGAGGATGGGCAGGATGTGGAGTATCTCCTGCTAGCTGGAGTCAAAATTATCCCACACCCTGGCATGGACCAGGTGAAACATCAACCCCTGGGCTTAAGGCAAACCCAGAGAGGTGGTGGGAAAGCTTGGGGCTTCACACGAGCTTGGAAAAGAGGTTTCTCCTGAATATATTCACTTGGGTTTGGCCCCTCAGAAATGGCTCCAGGGAGGAGGTGGAAGGCATGGGGGATTTCCTTCCCGAAGCTCAGTGATGCTGCTGAGCACAGGCACCACACACCCACAGCTCCTCCGAGCACAGCACTGAGCCAAGGCGCTTGGAAAAGCCAGCTTTAAGTACAGGTGGCTTTTCTTTCAAATCCTTCTCCTGCTGGGGCAGGTTCTGCCCTTCCTGCTGCCAGGAAGGGTCTCACCCGTGTGCCCACAGCCCCGGGGCCAGGCTGCCTCCTGGGAGGGTTATTTCTGGCATCCCCTGGGCCTGAGGGACAGGGCAATTCAATATCTCCAAGAGCACATTTGGCAAAGAGGCTCCACAATTAATCTCCCCACTTTCAACACTCTCTGTTCTCGGCTCGCAATCGCCGCCTCCTTCCAGCAGTTTCTGGAAGGTGCCATTCCCCTTCCATCACGGGCTCCGCCCTGCTGGGATGGGGATCAGAAGCACCAGCACCCGTGCCATGGCTTGTCCTGCATTTTCAGGGTCTCTTGGACCCCTGGTGTGCCTCCACATTTTCCTTTTCCCAAATTCCTTCTTTATCTCCCTCTGACTCATGGGTTTCTACAAGCTCTGGCAGCTTCTCAAAACACACACGAAGTTGTTCAGGGGACAAAACCAAGCAGCCAGGAGAAGCCTAAGGACAAAAGGCAGCCCCAGCCCAGCCCAAATTCCCACCTTTGTATTAAAACCAAGTTTTTCTTTTTCTTTTTTCTTTTTTTTTTTTTTTTTTTCCAGAGGTTTTTAAAGCGGGCAGTTGGGCAGGGGCAGCCTGGCCGTGCTTGTCCCGACCAGCAGCATCCACAGGGAGAACCCTGAGGAGAGTGAGGGAGCACTGCTGGATCCTCCCTCAGCTGATCCACTCCTTTTGTCCCCGCAGGAGCAGGTGGAGGAGCTGGAGGACAGGCTGAAGGAGCTCAAGAATGGGGTCCAGCTCCAGCAGCGCAAGAACCAGGAGCTGGAAGAGCTCAGGACCAGCCTCCACCGAGAGCTCTCCATCTACAAGTGGGTTGGGGTCTCATCCCTGCGGCGCAGAGGGGCTGGGAGGAGGAGAGGGATGGCGGGGAAGAGCCCACAGCTGGGGGACAGCACTGGATTGTCCTCCTGGTCCCCAGTGGGCAGCACAGCAGGAATTCCGGCTCCTTTTGCCCCACAGCAAAGAGGGATTTGCTGGGAACTCCTGCAGCAGCTTCCCAAGAAGCAGGTGTGGCAATTTAAGTGGTGGTTTCCTTAGGAATATGTGGAAAGGAGCTGAGGTTTGGCTTCGGGAAGCTGTGCTGGGGATGCTGGAACTCTCCTCTCCTGGTTTCGCTCAGCTCTGCATTGCATGTGAATTTCCAAAGCTCCAGAAAACCTTCATGAGGAGTTTGTGGATTGTTTTACACACTCAACTTGGAGCTGTTGTGTTATTCCAGCCTCAGCTGCACACTCTCTTTAACATTTTCTGCAGCCTCACAGCTCCTCTAGCATTCCTTTTCCCCCTTCTCCACCCAATCCTCCTCATTCAAACACATTCCCTACCCCAAAGTTTTTTTTTTTGGTCCAAGCACAGGGATGAGCTCTCTCAGGGGACAAACTGCTTTTAGGATTCAGCCCAGATCCCACCACCACCCTGGTGTTCTCCCCTACCATAGCCCAACATTTAATCCCAAATGCAGCACTGGAGTCTCTTAACTCCTGGAATCTACAAATTGCCATCCCTGGGAGCGACACCTTTAATGAGTTTTCACATTTGCTCTGGGGAGCTCAGGGTTAAGTGCAGCTCTGAGCTGCCTTTTCCAGCAGCTCCCACCAAAAATGACATTCCCTTCTGCTAAACCCTCTTTGCCAAGGGCTCTGGAAGGGCTGGGCCCACACACTCTCAACACCATGGGCTCAGCCTCTTGAAGTGTTTCCCTACTCTTTTTTTCCATTCTACAAAAACAACATTTTTTTTCCTCTTTTCTCCAGCCAAAGCCTTGATGTAAATATTCCATAGCCTAAATCTCCTTTCTCCCCTCACAGGAGCTGCTTAGAAATCTACGGCCACCTCTGCAAATCGGAGGAAAAAGCAGAGCAGGACTGTTAGAACCACGGAATTTTTCCTCTTTGTAGCAAAAACCAGTGGACAGAGGGACACAAGGGACGTCTCCTCGTGCTGCTTTACCCTGCCTGATGGGCAGCAGCTGCCTGGAGCTGGGAATACCAAACCTTTTCCCTGGGTATTTCCCCAGGTGCTGCTGCTGCTCCTGTAGTAAAAAAAAAACACCTGCTTTTCCCCAGAGGAGCAGAACAAATCATCTTTGTACTGAACAGTGGATATGGGTGAGGAATAACTGGTTGATGTTTTGCTGTGTTTGGGAAAACGTTGTCTTGTTCCAGATTGTTTAAGGCTGCACAGAAAGTTCTGGAAGCTGTTGTTAGGGGGGGGTTGACTTTTCAAGTTTACATGCAAGAGAAGCCTTCTCCTGCAAAGAGGATTTTCTTTTGTATTTCAAGAGTTTCTGCTGTACTGGGACATGCTCCACAGAAAGGAGGTGGTGGGGAAGAGGTTTCCACTTTATATCGAGTCTCACACTGAAAATAAAAGGTCAGAGTTTAAGGAGCCTTTTCACTCTCAGAGCTGCGTCTCAAAAGCCCAAATTCGTCTGCCAAACTGAGGTGTTTGTATCAAATTCGTCCTGCAGTGTAACAAAAAAACAGTTGTGGAGAGGGCAAAAGGCAGAGTTAAAATGCAGACAGCAGCAGGGCTGGAGGGGAAGGACAATTCAGTGATTCGGTGCCTGCTTGGGGGTTCAAGTGTTTATTAATTTATTTCACAAACCAGAAGAAATGAGAGGGGGAGAAATACCCAATTTGATGTCTTAAAAATTTTAAAAAAACATCTCTACCAGCACCTCATGGACACACATAGCTAGAGGCCACATTCAGCTCCCTGAAAACATCCTCAATAAATCAGTAAAAAACAGCACAGAACTCCCCAAACTTGGCAGCGTTTACGTAGAAAAACTTTATTCCGACTGAAGAACTTACACGCAATTAGTCATGAGGAGATGGAGAGTAACAGGCTGCTGGTGGCACTGGACACCCGAGTGGAAGACGTGCAGGACCTCGTGGTCGAGGACTAAACTCCTAAAAAAAGCAGTCCCATCCACATTTTTCATTTGTTTTCCACCAGCTGCCAAGGCTGTTGAGGGCACCGGGGTCATCCGTTGGTACAAACAAACACCTTTTACAACTTGAGGGCTCCCTCAAGTTTTTTTTTTTTTTTAAAAAAAACCCATTTCACAGAAAGGAAAGAAACATGATGTGAAAAACACAGCTCAAGAAACACACAATAGAGCAAAAGACATGGGAGGTCAAGGAGGCTCTGCAGGAATAGCTAACGAATCCAAACCGCTGGCGCCCAGCAGGAGGGAGGAAAGGGAAAGGAAGGAAGGAACGAAAAACCCAGAACTGCCAGGAGAGACAAAAAAAAAAAAAAAAAAGAGAAATTTCAGTTCAAGTCAGAACTTGCAAGTCTCGTATCTGCAAAGGCAGAAAAAAAGCCACAAGGTACAGATAACTAAAGGAATTCCAAGGCTTCTGAGCTGTACTGAGGAGGACAAGACCTTCCACACCATTTCTGAGCTGTCGGGGGATTAACACTTGGATCATCTCTGTTGGCTCAAGCCCACTCGGGCAGCTCTGCCAATTTAACTTTTGTTTAAATTAGGCAAAAGCCTGTGGCTGGAGCAAGCAAAAGAGAGAGGAGAAAACAAAACCTAATCCCAAGCTTGCTGTGTGATGAAGGCAGTTAAAAAGGGACAGCCAGACCAATAAAGGAGGCTCCTGCAGGAATTCTGCCAAGGAGCCACAGCAGGGACCTGGCTGAGAGGGGCTGAGCCCTTTTTTGCTTTTGGGTGGTGAGTTCTCAGTGTGTGGGTGGAAAAGCCTGAGGGGACCTACAGGAGGATGGCTGAACACAAAGTCTACGTGTGTGTGTCTCAAAACCAGTGTTAAGTCAATATCAGGGCTGAGAGGGAAGAGAAGGAGAAAAGACTAAAAACAGGGTGAAGTTGCCATCTAGGATCCTTGACCTTCAGGATCCACGCTTCCTTCGGGGTCTTCATCGTTGTAGATGTTCTCTGCCTGCAAGACAGGGATGGAGACACTGAGGGAGCATTTCCCACCCCTTTGGACAGGATTCCACCCCCAGAAAGTGCTGCCCATTTGTCATTTGCAGATATGGATCACCCCGATCCCATTAATATTAAAGCAGCAACACAACCTTATCCATAAATCAAAAAATGTCCTGCAAAAAGGAATCTGCTAAAGGAGAGTCCATTGCAAGACTGAAAAAAAGTGTTTCAAGTATTCATTTTGTAGATCCTCTACTCAGCAGCACTTTCTAAAAGAACTACACAGGAAGCTGCCAAGAACAAAATTTAGAGATAAACAAACTAACAAGAAAAAATTAGGAAAATGGTTTTGTTGAAGGTCAAGATTGTTTTCCAAAACCTTCAACAGCTGGGAATGTAGGGGCCAGCAAACTGTTCCTGTTCAGCAGCACCCTTTTCATCTTTGGAGAATGAAATCTCAAATATTCTTTAAGACAATAACACAGAAACCTCAGTTTCATCCTTGGTTCTCAAACACAGAGGGGAAAATTTTCCTTCTGCACCAGCACTTCCAAGTTTTGGTTTTTTTTAAAAACAAAACATCTCCCGAGTATTTGGAAACAATTGCTCTGGCCAAAGCTAAAGGGGATTTCACTGCCCCTCTGAGATTTCAGCAGTGCTACAAACTGGGTAATTGTGAGGGCTGTCAATAAAAGCAGGAATGCTGAAATCCAGGATTTTCAACACCTGCACCTCCCCAAACAACTCACCATTTGCCAGACTTGCATGATATTATCTTCTGATACAGAACAAATGACCCAGGGCTCATTGGGATTCCAGGAGAAATCCGAGATCTTTGCAGTATGACCACCATGGATAAACTGGGATTGGGCAAACAAGAAGGGGAAAGGTTTGAAATTTGCACTGCAGGGTGAGTAATAGGTGAAAGTAATTAATGAGAGTGAAAAGACTCACCAACAGCTCTGGGGGACCATCCTCAGCATCTTCAGGGGATTGCTCCTCTCCAATTTTACTGCAAAAATAAAAAGAGGCAAAAAAGGTGGGGGTTGGTTTGGGTCTTTTTCTGATGTGTGATGAAATTAATCAGTAATTTTTTGAGGAATTTGGGATTTACCTCAAGTCCCAGACGTTTAGCCTGCGGTCTGTGCCACTGGAGGCCAGGATGGTTTCATTATGGGGAGACCACTGAACCTGCAGACAGGGATAAATTTAAAAATGGGTTTTGTGGAGCTGTAACATTTCCCAACGCTTCACTCTGTACCCTGAAAAGCTCTACAAGAACTCAAACTGATAAAAATGTGTAAATAACAATTAGCACAGGAAGAATCGTGAATATTCACACAGAAAACAAGAGAGACATTTCACCAAAAAGGTGCCACCTGGAACTTTCCCTCTAACAAAACCCACGTGTTTGCAAGTGCAAACAGCTCCCAAGGGTATTGGCTGCTCCTTATCTTAATAAGGATTGCACAAATAGAACCCCCGGATTCCTTCAGCAGCAGGCACAGCTCTCACATGAAAAGAAATCACTGTAATTAAGCTTAACTGCCCAAAAGCTCACATTTAGTGCTTCTGCTGGAGATAAAGCTCTCCAGAACACACCACTTATAATAGGATCACAGGATTAGGAAGGAACACAGAATTCTGCACACTAAGGTGGTATTTCAGGATTCTGTAATTTTATTTAGACATAACACAGTCTGAACTGATAATCCCTCCACCAAAAAAAAAAAAAAAAAAAAAAAAACCTCTACATATTTTTCCTCTGATTAAGGCACGAGCTGGAGATGGAAATATTTAATCTGCTAAGCAGGGGCTGCCCATGATGTGAACATTCGCTATTTACAGCAGCAAAATCGGCAATTATCTTTTGTCAGAGAGTGTTAGAGCTTCCTGCAGGACCAGGCTGGGGAGATGGAAACACTGCAGCCATTTCCCTGGGCCTCCTGCTTCAATCTGCTGCCATGAATAATTTAATGGGCTGTGCACTGCTACCATTTCATCCTTCTGCTGTGGTTAAAGCTCCAGAGCATTTCCCTGATCCTTTTCTGGACTCTCTTTCTGTACTGGAGCTCTGCAGCTCCAAAACAACACCCAGAGAAGTATAAACAGATAAAAGAGTAGGATATGAGTCTAAGTGCAGAAACATTGTGAAAAAAACTACTTTTCTATTCCAGTAGAACTAAGTCTGTGAGGATAAAAGATAAAGATTTTTGGTTTTATACCTGAAATATTTCATCTTTATGTGATTCAAAGGAGTGCAGCTTCAGTTTTAGGTTCCTCAAGTCCCATAGAGCAACAGTCTAAGGAAAAAAAAAAAAAAAAAGCAGAAATATTTTGTTGAAGTAACCAACATGTCCATCCACCCCAAAAAGCGAGCAAGGACCCTCCAAGATGCAGGCAGAAATACCTTATCAGCCGATCCTGTGGCCAGGATGAACTCGCTGTAGGGGTTGAAGGAGAGGCAGTTCACCTCAGCTGTGTGAGCATCCACGGAATGACTGGGTTTGGAGGTGTTGTTTGACCTGGTGTCCCAGCTGGGAAGGGAAAGCATGGAATTAGCAAAGGTTTGTATCCCATTTCACTCATAGTGGAGATGAGGAAGATTGAGGGCCACAAACAATTTGTGAAGGGGTTCCCCCACTTACATCATGAGCTTCTGGTCATCAGCAACAGATCCAAAGAGGGATTCATGGAGCAGGTGCCAGGACACATCCTCCACCACCGCTGTGTGTCCCGTGAAGATGGTCTTGGCATCCACCACTTTGCCTTCTTTGGGAACAGCGCTGATATCCCACAAGCAAATGGTCTTTAAAACACCAAAAACGTCCAAAAATTACATCTTTGGACTCTCCTTCCCTCCCTCCCCCTCAAAGCCAGGATGTTTTTGCCCTTCCCAAGGCACAGCAAGTGCAGGTTTAGCCCAGCTGTGCTCCAAGCACTCACATGATCATCAGAAGCACTGAGCAAGTGCCCGCTGAGGTTTGGGTTCCAGGACAGCCCATATCCCTCCTTCTGGTGCCCACGGAGACGCAGGTCTGGGTTGCACTCTCCAGAAGGATCTGCAACAAGGCAGGGTAAAGATCCCAGTGGCTGGAATCATTCCTAGCACATCCTGGGATAGCTGGGATTAAGTTTATTTAACTTTATTTTAACCCAGTTGCCACCTCCATGCTTTGGCCCGAGTTGCAGCTGGAGGGAGGAAGAGCAGCTCAGCTGTTAGTGCTTAAAAAACTCCTCCTGAACACCCAGCAATAGAAAATGGGATATTTTTCTTCCTCTCATCAACTCCCAGCTGCACTTTTGAAGTGAGGAAGGTGCTTTTGGTCCTCCCCACGAGTGGCAAAAGGAGTTACTTTAAACAATCTTGAGGAGCTCATAGGTAAATGACTGTTAATATATTTGCAGGATATCAGGGGAATGGCTCAGCTACCCACCAAACCAATCCTAGTTTCCAAAAAACCCACCTTCTACCACCTCGAACATCTCACAGTGAGGTGACAAAACAAGCAGTGGAAGCACAGGAAAGTGTTTCCTTCCCCAAGGATACATTTGGATACAACTGTTTAAACTTCTTACAAAACAACCACTCCAACAAACACCCACTGAGCCCTAAAATCCCAAATAAGGGGCAACCCACAGCATCTTTCAAACCTCTTTTTACCCCCTTGGGGGATGAGCTGGGTGGTGTCTGAAGCACAGACCTGGTTTGGAGGGGTGTTTGGTGTAATCAAAGACCAGGACATCGCTGGAGGGAGTCTTGGTGGCGATGATGCAGGGGTTCTGGGGCATGTAACGGGCTCTGTTCACCTCGCCCTCGTGGTTTATCTTGATCTCAATTTCAATTTTCCCACTCACTGAGCCAAAGCCTCCAAACTCTAGGAATAAAGAGAGTTGTGAATAATAAGCCAGTTTCAGAACGAGGCGCAAGGAGTTTGATTCGAGCTTTGCTACAGAGCTCTCGGAATAGACAAAGGCGTGGTAAAAACAAATTGTAATCTTAGGATTGTGATACAGCTTGTTAAAACTGCCTTATCTTCATACATAAAAAAACTTAATAATTCATAAAACTGCAAAATTTGGGCAAAAAAGAACGAGTTCTGGATTATTTTAAAATTAATTTACAATGTTTTGGAGAAATACCAAAACAGAATAGAAACAAGTATTTATTAGACAACCCCGTGTTCATAAATAACTTAAAGAAGCCCAAAGATCAAAATACTCATTGCACAATCCAAACTTCCTGTAAAAAGAAGAGCAAACATTGGATCATGAAGGACTTTCACCAGGTGGAAAGATTGATTCAGCCAAGCAAACAGGAGAAATGTCTAACTTGAGACAGCCACAAAGGTTACAAAGCATCAAATTCTAGTTTGATACATGGAATAAAACATAATTTCACCCCAGAGGGGCTGGGACAGCAATCAGGCAGCAGAACTCACAAATGAAGAATGTTTGAAATGTTACACTCCTCTGATACAAAAAAACCATTCTTTTACACTTGTGTAAAATTTTTTTGCATGACTTTACCAATGTGGCAATAAAAATAGCAATTAAAAGCGCTGCTGGGAATCCTTTGGGATTCAAGGTCAGTTTCTGAGAAAGAGGGAAGGGAGAGGTTTTCCCACACACAAATACTGTTGCAATTAACCTCCACCTTCTGTTTCCATCATTAGATTATTTAAAACATTCAAAACCCAGACTATTTGTCTATTAAGGAGGCACCACTTAGAAATAAATTATTTTAGAAGTAAAAACTCAGCTTTGCTGCCTGAACTTTAGAGAAAAACAAATCTTCTGTTGAGAATGGAAGGGGAAAAAAGGTTAAAAATCTCCTTTTTTTTGGGCTCTCACCTCCTTTCTCGCTGTCATAGTGGGAAGCATCAAACTGGGCATCGTCGTTGGGCAGCTGCACGCTGGCAATCACCAGGTGGTTTTGTTCATCTGAGGTGTGGGTGCCCAGCACCAACCTGTGGATGCTGAAATCTTTGCCTTCAGGTCTGCAGGGGAAGAGAAACAAAAGAAAGATCACAAAAATCGCTTCCCTGTGAAGATGGGGAGGTTCTGGCACAGGAGAAGTTAGCAGCTGCCACATCTCTGGGAGGCTTGGAGCTGCCTGGGATAGTGGAAGGTGACCCTGGATGAGATTTCAGGTCCCCTCCCGCCCAAACCAGCTTGGGATTGTGTGATTTCAACCTAAAAGTCTCAGCATAATCCTGGATTTGCTGTTTATTCTGATTAAAAGAGTTAGAAGAAGGGTCCCTTTACCTTGTGACATCAGGAAGCCACTGGGCAGTCAAGCTGGGCCACTCCAGGGCATGGGTCATCACCAAATCATACAGGAAGGGGGTGTTCTTTTTCCATATTTTATATTCCTCGTTGATCACACGCTCTTCCACTGCATCATCAAAGGCTGCTGAAGTGGTTTTGTTCAAGAAATACACATAATTAATTATTTATAGATGTATTTACAGACACGCAGCGTTGTGGGCAGGGAATGGATTAGAGTCAAGTGCATCAATCACACCCTGGTTTGCTATTTGCTCTACTGGAGTAGTTATTAAATGGTTAAAAATCCCCTGTTGCACATGCTAATCCTTTCCTCTGGATATTTGGCAGAGAATTAATATTAACTATGTCAAATTTCGTCCCTGGAAGTGTCTCAGGGCAGGCTTGACGGGACTTGGAGCAACTTGGGATAGTGGAGGGTGCCCTGACCATGGCAGGGGGGGAATGGGATGAGTTTAAGGTTCCTTCCAGCCCAATCCATTCTGGGATGATTTGATGACGATGTTGTTAGAGCAGCACAATAAAATTCTGAGACGCAGCACACAGGGAGGCAAACCCCAGATGTTTAAATGCAGGAGATCCAGCAATTGCCGTTTAACAGACCGGTCTGGGTGCAGCCTTGAACTACTTGTTCCCAGAATCCAGTTTCCCAAGGCTCCTTATGCTGCCTTGTCACTCTCAAAACACTTTCTCGGCCCATCTGTCACCAGCCTCCGGTGCAGAGAAGAAGGCGACGGGCAGAGCTGGGGGAGCTCACCCGCGGAAAGGGGACACCCCCACGGAACGGGGACACTCCAAAGGAAGCGGAGCTCGCCCAAGAAGGGGCTCACCCATGAAATGGAGGCACCCCCAGCGAACCGGGGGCACCCTCAGGGCGCGCGGCAGCGGCCGGTAACACCTCTTTGTCTGCCCGCTGGCCTGGCAGGGCACGGCGCGGCCCTCCCGGCCTCACAAACCCCCTCCTGAGGCCACAGGGGCGGGCAGAGCGTCCCGGCCCGAGCCGCTCTCCCCGGTCGGTGCCGCGGGCCCGGGGAGGCAGCGGCGGCCATGACCGGGGGAGGGGGGGCTCCCCTCAGGCCCCGCCCCCGCGCGCCCCCTGGCGGCCCCGCCCCGCTCCCCTCACGCCGTAACGGCGGGCGGAGGGGGGGGGGGGAGCACCCCGCGCCCCACGGCGGAGGCCGCGCCGCCCATACGGAGCCTTTACCTTCCTTGTCCGCCATGGCGAGGCGGGGGGCGCGAGGCGGGGCGGGCTGGGCGAGGCGGGCGGGCGGTTCCTGCGCTCGCTGCTCCGACCCCTCCGGCCGCGGCTCCCGTCTATTGTTTCCTGCCCCCGCTGCGTGCGGCTCCCGGCGCCGCGCACCCCTTCGCGCGCCAACGCCGCCCAATCAGCGCCCGCCGCCGGGAGGGGCCGGCCAATCGGCGGAGGGCAGGGGGGCGGGGATGGGCGCGCGCGCGGTGGTCACGTGGGTGGGTTCCCCCCTCAGAGCCGCCATTTTCCGGAGCGCCCCCAACGCGCTCTTAAAGGGTCCGCGCCCCGCGCTGAGGGGCGGCTGGTTCGGGGGCCGTTCCCGGTCCCCGGTCCTTGCTCCCGGTTCTCGGTCCTTGCTCCCGGTTCCCTGATTTGGAAGAACCGGTGGTTGCGGCTCCTCCGGTCACCACAGCCGTGGGCAGAGCGTATCGGGGTGGGATTGGACCGGACCGGTGCGTGTGTGGGCCGAGGTCTCCTTCCAGGGCCGCCCTGACACCATCGGGTATCCTCGGCGTGTTATTAATTCTCTCCAGTCACGAATATATTCCCTTTTTCCACATTTCAGTGCCGCGGTGAGTTTTAGAGGCCTAATATTCGCTGGTTCTGGTCGGCTGCTGAGGGTAACCTGGGACCTGTCCACAGCCTGAGGCTTAACAGGTTTAAAAATCAAATATCAAACCAATATCGGGGTTTATTCCTCAAGAGATACCCCGAGTTCTCAATTTCAGACTTCTCTTTCCAACACACCTAGATATTTACCTGAAATTAGAAATCCTGTGTCTTGTTTTCTAAGCCTCGGAGTAAGAAGCAACTCCTGTGTAAAAGTTAAACGATATCTGTAAATTATTTGCGTTGTTTGGGGGAATGTTGGGTTCAGCTGTGCACAAAAATATTAAGGAATGGTTATGATGTCTGGAAATCTGGAGAGGAAAATTAATTAGCCTGAAGTTAATTGGGTTCTTCAGTTTGTGCCTGTTGGACTTAGAAATGAACAGGAAAACGGCAATTTAAGAGATCGGGTGTGAGAATCTGACTTTTAAACGGGGGAGCTGATACAGTTCTCTAGGGGTTTCTTTTTTATGGTTTTATTTTAAAAAATCAGCCAGGAAAGGAGCACAGGAGACCCCTTGCACTCAGGTGACAGCTGGATTTGCCACACACGTGCCTTGAGGTTTGCAGGTTTAAATGTAATCCCTGTCCTGAGAGAATACAACCTTTTTTCCTGAAGAAAAATCCTCTCTAAGGTCATGCCAGGAGGGTTTTGGGGGGCAGTGACACTTCAGGTGTGTGATGTACCCTCCAAAAAAATTTTAATTAGAAAATTCAAATGAACCTAAAGCATGGAAGTTTAATTCCCTGGACAGCTGTTCCCATCAGGGCTGGATTTGATTATTTGTCAATGAATGGAACGCTCAGTGTACACAAGGAAGAAGAAACACAATTCCTCCCGGAAAAGGCCAAAGTCCCCAATTCCCATAAGGAATGTTTTCCCTTTGGCTCCGCCGGGTGTGGGATTGAACTCCCAACTTCCTCTCCTCGCAGTTTGACACAAAACAAAGTGAAACGACGCGAATTGTTGGCGCTGAGAGGAATCCTCGCTGTTCTCCAACAGGTTGAATCGCTCCGTGGGGAAAGCAGGAAGTGAGGGAGAATTCCAGCAGCAGGAAGGGAGGGATTCCTGAGGAGCCCTCAGCCATGGCAGCCGAGGACAGGGATTACAACCTCACCGAGGAGCAGAAGGCTGTGAAAGCCAAGTACCCCCCTCTCTGCAAGAAATATGAATGTGAGTATCTTCAATATTTTTAAAATATTATTATTTTTTAATATTTAATATTATTCTTAATATTAAAGTGCTGTTGTGAGGGCAAGGAAGATAACCAGGAAATACAGAAATGAGAGACCAGTGTTCTTCATCATTCTGAAATAAATTATTTAAGTCTCACCCTGGAAACTTTTCCTCTTCTGAGCCATTTCTTAGCAAATTTTATGCCTCTCATGGCAGGAAGAGACATTCAAAAGTGTGCTGGTTTTGTCTGTGGTGGTTTTACTCGACTTAAAGGTGATGATCTCTACTTTTCCCCACCCCTGGAATGTCTCCCAAGTGGATGTGGGTGGCAGCCCAAGGGCCAGCTTAGGGCAGGGGACCATTCCCTGCCTGGTTTTGTGTCACCAGTGTCTGTCTGGAGGGACTGTGTCTCTTATCTCTGTTAGAATTTATATTTTTAGGTTGTGTTCAGACCCTTATTTGACAGAAGTGCAGGAATAGGGTGACACATCACAACAGCCATGCAGTTTCCAGAGCTGGAGGAGGTTTTATCCCTCTTTTGCATCCAAAGGAATTTGTTTGCTTTAGAGACCGTTGTTGAGAGCCCTTTAATAGCCTGTGATCTCTTTAAACAGCACCAAGAACAATTTTTCAGTTGAAGTGAGCATTTATTTCACTTCCCAACTTAGTTCTGCTGGAATTTTGCATCTCTTTCATCCCTCCGGATAAATATAAATGAGGTGCATGTACAGCTGGATACATGGGATGTTAATCATGCTTCAGGAGCAAAGTTTGCCTTCTATTTTATATTCCATCTTATGTTTTAAATTCTTCTCTTTGCATAATGGCTGCTTTTGGGTGTGGACAGGTGCATTTCCTCACTGAGCTGGAAATATTTGCAAATCTCACCCTCTGCATGAATAATTTTCAGTCCTGCAGACTTCGGCACAAACTCTTTACTCCTTGTGAAAGTTTCTTTTTATTGCTGTTAACTCATGGAAGCCTGTTGGGTTACAAACCCTGCACTGACATGATCACATTAAACAGGGGATTTTTTTTTTTTTTGGGCAGAAATAATCCAAAATTCCACCTGTGCCAAGTTTTTCTAACACACTACAAAAAAGATTTATCACATCTGCAGATGAATGCAAAAATATTTTGTTAGAAAACCAGAAATTTATGTCATCTTTTTTTTTTTTTTAATCCTCGTGTTATAAATACTTTTGGTGACATCATTCCTTTTCTTTTCACTTCCCCCCAGATCTGGATCACACAGCAGACGTGCAGTAAGTGTGGGCAGCTGGGATTTCTCAGGGTGACAGATTGCTTATTTCTTACACTGCTTTAAGCCTGGACTAACAGCCAAGGACAGTTTGCAGATGTAACACCTTGTGGAGCTCTGAGATGTCACTCCCTTGGTACCTTGGTGGTCAGTTTTGTTCCTGCTTTTGGGACACCATAGAATTATGTTCAGTTTCCTTTTTAGTATTTCTCTGGTGCGTCTGACTAAGCCCCTGTGTTATTTGGAAATGTCTTTTGAAATTTCCTTTCCTCCTTTAAATCTCCCCCTTTTAAACAAAATTTCTTCTGTGTGGTTTACTTTTATAGACATCAATTAGCCACATTAGGAAAGAACTTTCTAGCTGGCTGGTAAAACATTTATTTTCCACGTTCTCCAACAAAACTCTTCTGACAAACTTCTCCTTCTAGAAAAGCCAGGTGGTTTTTTTGCTCATTCACCTCCTCTGCCTGAATTCCCATCTTCTGCTCGCTCACCTGCATGTGGCTGTTTCTTTCTGTTGTGTTGTCCAGCATTGCATTCCAGTGATTCTTCCATGTGTTTTTTAGGCCCCAGTGATTATTCCATGTGTTTTTAGGCTCCATGCCTGGGGGGACACGTTGGAAGAAGCCTTTGAGCAGTGTGCCATGGCCATGTTTGGCTACATGACAGACACAGGCACCGTGGAACCTGTGGATACCGTGGAGGTACAGGCAGAAGGTGAGGACTGTGGAGTGTCATGAGAGGGAGAAAGGTACCAAAAATCTCAATCTTTACACCCAGCCCTAGTGCAGTTAAGTAGAATATAATTAAGCATCATTACCTCAATCTCCTGTACGTCAAAAATGTTTTTGTTGAGACAATCTCTGCTTCTACCACACAGGGCATGACCTGTTGTCCCTTCTCTTCCACTTCCTGGATGAATGGCTGTATAAATTCAGTGCTGATGA
This sequence comes from Chamaea fasciata, assembly GCF_029207755.1. Lineage (NCBI taxonomy): Eukaryota > Metazoa > Chordata > Aves > Passeriformes > Sylviidae > Chamaea > Chamaea fasciata. The sequence goes on from NW_027094111.1 coordinate 1,820,638, forward strand.
GTTTTTTATACCCAGGGTAAGTGTTCTGGTTTCAGCTTTTTTCCATTTGTAGGACAGAGCTGTTCCCTGATAATCCCAGCCCTGAATGCAGTGGTATTTTAGGGGAAAAAGGAACACAAAATATACAAGGGCAGGTTGGACAGGGCTTGGGACAATCTGGGCTGGTGAAAGGTGTCTAAAGAGTGGAAAATAACCTTTGTAAGTGGGATTTACTGGGAGTTTCTGCCTGAAGGTAGAAGGTGTGACTGACACATTTCTCCTCCCACTCTCTCTGCAGGAAGTGAAAGTGCTTCACATTGACCGAATGCAGTTCAAAATAAGATCCATTGGGTGAGCTTAAACCACTGTCTGAAAATGGATTGTGGACTTCTCTTGCTTCCTTTGAGGCTTTAAATGAAAATCTCACTGTTCTGTGCTCATCACTGAAACTAATTACAGCATTTGGTAAATATTACCAAAGTTACAACAACTCTCTTCTGTTTTTTTTCGCCTTTACAGGTGGGGAGAAGAATTCTCTTTAGACAAACACCCACAGGTAGGCAGTGGTTCCTCTTTTCCATTTCAGGAGGAGGAGGTGTTGTGTCCTTTAAATCAGACCTCTGAGTTCTGCAGGGATCAAAATATAAATGTGGCTGAAGTACCACTGAACTCAAGAATCTCACTTTCTGCTTGGTTTTGTGAATGTGTCCCTGAAACTGTTGGCCTGAGCATGACATTTCCTCAGCACTAGCAAAACTCAGCAAAGTAACTCAATTGGCTTCCTTTTCGTGATGTTGACAACACAGAAAATCAATCTATATTCAGAATTTGGGTTTCACAGTATTGGTACAGATTTCTGCTTAGTCAGTTTTTGCTCTTTTCTCCTTTCTTTTCTTTTCCTAAAGAATTGTTAGAAGCAAAATCTGATGTCTTGATCTGTGTCGTTTTTAGCATAGCAAATGTTGATGGTCTGTCAGAGGTAAGAGAAGGAATTTGTGGTATTGAGAGGCAATAAAAAAGGGGAAAAAGTTCCCTTTTCACTATTTGGCCTGGCCATTAGTGTGGCAACTTCCTTATTCATCAGAACAAATATAGTTACAGCTTTTTTGGGGAAAAAAAAATGGATAGCATTTGAGTAAAGTGATGAGAACTGGGGATTCTGAACTGGTAAAAGGGATATAATTTTGAAAATCTATTGTTTGTTTCTCTTTTCTAGGGCACAGAGGTCAAGGCCATAACTTACTCAGCAATGCAGATCTGTGAAGATGAAAAGCCAGAAGTCTTTGTCATCATTGATATTTAAAGCAAGAAGAGTGTGGTTGAGTGGATATTGGTCATCATCTGGTGAAAGCCCCTTAAAACTAATCCCTGTGGAAAAAAACTAAGGAATTGGTCAGTTAAAACTGAAAATCGAAGGGAGTAATTGCAGGGAATGTCAGGCTGTTTTCACTGAGACAGGGAATAAGAAGAATTAATCGGGGTTTTGGGAGATATGGAGAAGTTTGTACAGGTTGGAAGTCTCCCAGGGATGCTGGCAGTCAGCTTTTTAGGCTGATACATGTGCTAGGGGCTGTATGAAATACAGAAATTGGAGCTGGTAACTAAAATACTCCCTTTTTTGCAGCGTGGCAGGAGATGATGTTCATCTAGATTGATTTCATTTGCATATTTCATGTTCTAATTCTGAGCTGACGTTCCTCCTCCACATCCCATAAATCCAAAATAGCTGCAGTAGCTCAGATGTAATGTGGGAGAAAAATCTTGAGTGTTTAAAATTAGACACCTAAAAAAACGATGCTAATTAAGCAAACAAACCACCACATCTTTTAGACTACTTAAAAAAGGAGTCGTGCCAGCAGGTGGTGCTGAGTTGTTGTAAATAAATTGCCACGTGAAATCCTAAAGCATGTGATTGTCTACCTGGAATCCTCTTATCACCTGTGCTAACTCTAAAAAGTTGGCAGCTTTGCTGCTCTGGTAGAAGGGGATGGAAAGGCCCCAGGTTTTCCCTGGGTTCATTCCCAACTGTATCATGTGAAAACTGAGTCTTTTTTAAAAAGCATGGGTTGGGTCAGTCTAATTGTCTTTTAAAAAGGACAGTACAGACAATCCTTAAACGTCAAAGGATTGTGGACTTGACTGAATCAAAATTAATCAAAAATAATCAAAAGTGTGGGTTGTTTCTTTTTATACGCAGGATGGCAAATGTGCATTATCTGCTGATATAATTTAAATGTGAGGAGCATAGTCCTGGCCTGCACTGTTACTGTAAATGCTCCAAGTGCCTCACTGTGGTGTCTCATCTTATAAAGTCATCTTAAATTGTTCTGGTTTTATTTCCATATTGTAAAGACTGAGGGATAAAACCCCTCTTATTTTTTAAGCAAGCCTCAGTGCCGAAATAAAACTCGCACTGAAACACCTGATGGTTTTGTGAGTGATCTTGACCAGTGAGTTCAGACACGAATGAATTATGTTTGTGCTGTGTTCCCCCGCTAAGGTGAGCAGACTGGGTTTTTTTATCCATAAGAATTGCAACATGGTACAAAATTTTAATGGTACAAAATAAGTGTGAGTTTGACAACTTGGGGTTTCTTTATCTCGGGCAGAGCTCACAGGCCGTGAGGGCGCGGCCGCCATTGCGGCCCCTCAGAGGCCGCTCGGGAATGTCATTGGCGGGGTGGGTCACGTGACTGCGGCGGCCAATCGGGCGTCGAGTTGGGGTGGCGCTTGTTCTCCACAGCCTGAGGGGGCTGAGGGGAGATGGACACTGAGGGGCTGAGGGGCAGTGTCTGTGGGGAGATGGACACTGAGGGGCTGAGGGGCAGTGTCTGTGGGGAGATGGACACTGAGGGGCAGTGCCTGTGGGGAGATGGACACTGAGGGGCAGTGCCTGTGGGGAGATGGACACTGAGGGGCTGAGGGGCAGTGCCTGTGGGGAGATGGACACTGAGGGGCAGTGTCTGTGGGGAGATGGACACTGAGGGGCTGAGGGGCAGTGCCTGTGGGGAGATGGATGCTGAGGGGCAGTGTCTGTGGGGAGATGGACACTGAGGGGCTGAGGGGCAGTGTCTGTGGGGAGATGGACACTGAGGGGCTGAGGGGCAGTGTCTGTGGGGAGATGGACACTGAGGGGCTGAGGGGCAGTGCCTGTGGGGAGATGGACACTGAGGGGCTGAGGGGCAGTGCCTGTGGGGAGATGGACACTGAGGGGCTGAGGGGCAGTGCCTGTGGGGAGATGGATGCTGAGGGGCAGTGTCTGTGGGGAGATGGACACTGAGGGGCTGAGGGGCAGTGCCTGTGGGGAGATGGACACTGAGGGGCTGAGGGGCAGTGCCTGTGGGGAGATGGACACTGAGGGGCAGTGCCTGTGGGGAGATGGACACTGAGGGGCTGAGGGGCAGTGCCTGTGGGGAGATGGACACTGAGGGGCTGAGGGGCAGTGTCTGTGGGGAGATGGACACTGAGGGGCTGAGGGGCAGTGCCTGTGGGGAGATGGACACTGAGGGGCTGAGGGGCAGTGCCTGTGGGGAGATGGACACTGAGGGTCAGTACCTGTGGGGAGATGGACACTGAGGGGCAGTGCCTGTGGGGAGATGGACACTGAGGGACTGAACTGAGGGTCAGTGGCTGAGGGGAGATGGACACTGACTGAGGGACTGAGCTGGGGCTGTGGGGGGGTGGGCAAGAGGCTGAGGGGATGTGGGGAGATGGGCTCTGGGGCTTAGGGACAGTTTTGGGGAGTTGAGCAGTGTGTGGGGGCTGTGGGGAGGTGGATGCAGGAACTGAGGGCAGCCTTTCTTTAGCCCAGCTCTCTAAAACATGAGAAAATAAATTTATGTGGTTACATTTTAACTTTGCAGACAAATGCTGAGTTATCAGTCTCAGGCTATAGTAACACACTGAAGTGCTCTACTTATTGAAACACTGACAAGAGCTTGCTAGGAAAACATTTGGAATCAACGAAGTAAGTGTTACTCATCTATTTTTTTTTTCCAATATTTATTAAGTACTAGCTATAAAACAGGCCTTAAATTCACCTTGTTCCATTTGCACAGCTGTGGCAGGTCTCAGCTCACAGTGCTGCTCTCCCAGGGCTTCACAGGAGGCCACTGAGAGCTGAAAGTGGGTAATTAAAAAAACACCCTTGGACTGCAAACCCTTCTGGGGATGCCAAGTGATCCTGTTGATGTAGGAAGTTTAAGGACTTTGGAAAATACCTGCACTGGTGGTTGGTAAATGTACAGATCTCAAGGAGAACTGAAAAACGCTGGAGATTGGGAGAGCATTAGGGAATTATTACAGAAGCTTGTCCCGTTCTCACTTTTGCAGAGTTTAATGGCAGCTGTTGGAGGCAGAAGCTGGATGTGGATCAGTGTGGCTGCTCTCAGTTTCTCTGTGGGGAATTTCTGCTTTCTTGGCAGGAACCTCAGACTACAGATGCTGCTGACGGGAAAGGAAGCACAGCATCAAATGAGACCTGAGACCAAACAGTGGCTCTTTATCAGGAGGACCCACTGGGAATGCCATTCTCTGCTCTCAGGCAGAAGGTTTCCTCTGTGCACTCCTTGAGCTTTTCTTTTTTCCTCATTTAATACTGAGCATTTTTAGTTTCTCTACCAAGTGCAGGTTCTCTGATCCTCTGACTGGGGAAATAAATATGACCAAAAAAGCTTATGAGACTCCAGAATTACAAAAGTTGCTTAACCTCTGAGGGAAATTGTGCTTATAAAAAACATTTTTATGCTGTCAAGCACCCTAAAGTTTTACAGGCAGGAGAGCCTTTCTAAAATAGTTTCCCACTGAGATTCAAGGGACTTGGCCTCTTTATTCCTAGAGTAAGATAGATGGGTTTAAGTGAATCTTGCATCAATCCTGGGGAAAAAAAAAATGGAAAAAAACTGACAAACTTTCTTCCAGTGATTGCACTTTTATTTCCTTGGAACCACGTTGGTGTATCTTTCTATAAAATTCACAGTACAAAAAGAAAAAAAAAAAAAAAAAGAAAAAAGGCAAATTCGTACTATCCAAGTGCACTACAGACTCTACTCTGGCTGTGGGAGTTCCTAAATCATGCTTTTCTCAACTCTAAGAAGCTGTAAGTTCACTGAGAAAACAAAGCTCTGGTAAAAAGGTTCTTCAGAAGGTAGAACTCCACTTGTTTCCTTCAGAAGTTTCTGATGGGTTATGTACAAATTAATTACAATATCAGCAAAAAAAAAAAAAAAAAAGTGGTTTAACATTTCTCAGCTGTTCACCTCAGTAAGTTCTTCCAAAGCAAATTAGCAATATTTGGTTTTTAAAAATCTGTATCCTACTGAACCTTTGCAGAACTGTAAACTGGTTCACACTTTGACAACCAGCAAGAGCTCTGAGCATGTCTTTGATGAAATATAAAACAATTCTAAATAGCTTCCAGATAATAAGTGAGCAGCTGGACTTTGATGTTCCTTGTGGGTCCCTTCCAACTCAGGCTATTTCATGATCCTCGGTATGCTCTGGATGACATTTAGAAGCAATTGCACTGCTCCATGCCAGCAAAACAACTTGTTTTAGTCCAAATTTTGCTTCTCAGAAGAGAATTTTAGCAATACTTCGTTTTATCAAAAGTAATAAACCAGCATTAGTTGGCAGGACACGAGCCATTTAATCTTGAACTCAACAAGAACAAGAAAGGATCTACCTAAGATTTGGCTTCACCTTTTCCTTCACCTCATCCGGAGCATCGTCGTTATTGTGCCGAACAACCAAATCATAGGGCTCTTCCTCTGCTGTCTCTCCATCTGATTTCTGCTCCTCCTCCAAAGCCCTTTTGGGCCGTTTGTTTCCCGTGGAGGAGACAGGAGAATGTTCAGGTGCACTGAAATCCTCGGGGATGCTGTCCAAGTTGGCTTCTGCCAAGCACTTGTGGCACAGTCTGTAGCGCCGCGTCCCCTGCTGCACCACGCAGCCCGTCAGCTCCGTCACCTGCCTCTTGCACTTCCTGCAGATCAGTTTGCCTGCTTGGTGTATCTGAAAGGGGTTAAAAATATTGAAAACTTTAAGAATTTAAAAATACAGTCCATCACCAGATGGATGCGAAAAGAAGGACGCTCGCGCAGCCAGCGTTAGGGCAGAAAAGAAGAAGAAGAAAGTTTATTTCGGGATCAGGGTTTTAATAGTTTCTGGGGTTTGATCAGGGATTGGGGGATGAGGTTGACACCTCTCTGACCCCGCTGGTCAAACCAGAAGTCTATCAATGTGTCCTTCCCCCTGGAAGGAATGCATGATTTACAAAACATCACTCTTCGTTTACATTACAATGCATGAGAAAGCTCCAGTACAGAATGCCAACATCAGAAGGCTGAAAAATCAGGGCGACATTCGACCTTTGTCCACATTTTTTTTTTTTACAACAAAAACGTGCTAAAAAATTAAATTTTAAATACGGTTTGCTGCGTTAAATAATGAATAATTCATGCTGATGCACCGCTTTTCTGGTGTTGGATTTGGAGATGCCTACACAGTGAGTTAGTTCATAACGAGCAGCAGCTCTGAGCAAGTCTGAAGAAACACAAATCCTTCTAACCCCCGGGGGCTTTCCCTACCGTTTGGAAGTGGTTGCGGAGGTGCTCGAGGCGGGTGAACCTCTTCCCGCAGGCCTCGCAGGGGTAGGGCCGCTCCCCGGTGTGACACCGCAGGTGACGCTTCAGGTCCGCCCGGCGCTTCACCGTGTGCGTGCAGAACGGGCACTTGAACCGCATCCGGGGCAGGTCACCTGGCGGGGACAGGGCACACGGCACAGCTTTGCTTGCTGCACTTTCATCGGTTTTCAGCTCAAAACACGGGACAGCTCGAGTGTTCTTTAAATAGGAAAAATCCCCAGGATTTGGGGTATTTGGATGCTTATATAAGGATATATATATACTATATATAAGTATGTAATGATACATAAAATACCGGATTTGGGGGATGTAGGTTAGTCAAATTTATATATCTTTCTATATATATCTATCTATAGATATATATCTGCATCTTCCCCACCTTGCATTTTTATTCTTATTTAATAAAATAAGAATATTCATATATATATACATATATATATATATATCTGTATCTCCCCAGCTTGCGTTTTTATTCTTATTTAACTTGTTAATTGAAATTTGATAGTGTTTTCTTACTGACAGCATTTTTTAGATATAAAGGTGATCATAAATATGCAGCTGTTTATATACAGCCATCATTTCTGACTCTTCCACCAGCTAATGGTTCATAGCTTTGACATTTATAATCTGTGTGATATATAAAAGTGTCTTTAGAATATGCAGTTATGATCTGTTCATTTCCAAAGGAATGCATGTGGGAATAAACCTGTCAGCTTTGTTCCACACTCTCAGGCAGGTCATGTCAGAAGTTTGGGCTGGTCGGACCCCAAAATGCAACATCCCAGCAATGCCAGGACCTCTCATGTCCTGGCAATCCCACTTGGGTTGGGTTGAGGTTGAACACCTCAATACCTGCCAGGTATTGGAGAAACTCAGTCCTTCAGGTCCCCAAGTCAATTACAGCCCATAAAGGCTTCATTAAACTCCACTTGGGCCCAAACAATCAGGCATGTTTTGGTTGAACTTTACAGAATACCTGGGTCAGTCCCATTCCAATTCCCATGCCCTGTTCTGGCTTCAAAATCTTAATGTTAGCAATAAAATTGAGTAGATAAAATCACCTATCATTCCAGGCACTTTTTTTGGTTTCCATGCAGCAATACAAACTCCTTCCAAGGCATCACCTGAATCCTCCTAAATAAAACCAAACTTTTCCAAGCGGTTTCTATTGTTTACCTTCATTCCAGCTACTCATTACCCCTAAAATTGTGGGCATTGAGGTGTACAGTTCTTCTGCCTTTAACTCCATGAACTCAGGATTTCTGGAAAGTTCTTGTTCTAGCTGAGTAACCGACCACCTCTTGCGTACAGCCTCTGTGCCGGGATGAAATCCAAAATCATCCTGATCCACGTCGTTCTCGGCATCGAACTCGGCCTCCGACTCGGCGTCCTCTCCCCCGCGGGAGATGTGAGCGGGGTCCGAGGCTCCGGCTCGCTCCGCCCTGTCCGGTTTGCACCCTCCCAGCTCCCGGCTCTGCGACAGCCCCAGGTGCTTGCGGCGTTTCCTCGTGGAGGAGCTCTGTTTCCTGCCTCTTTTGGACAGCTGGGTCTCTGCCCGCTGCAGGATCACCTGTGAGGACAGGTAGCTGCTGTAACTGCTCCACGAGTTCTCATTCCCGTTGGGTTTTTCGTCCGGGATCGAGTAGGAACGCCGGGGGTTGCTCTTCGCTTTCCTCCTGGAGCGATAAAGAGCCGGGCGGGCAGGGGTAGGCTCGGTGCTCGCACTTTTGGCCGAGAGGCTGAGGTAATGATCCTTTTCCTTTTCATTAATATCCAGCGAGGACTTAATGAAGGTCTTGCAGACATTGAGGATATCTGTCATCTGCAAATAGCTGGCGGCTGACATGACCTCGATCACATTCTGACCCGTTAAAGACAATATCCCTGAATACACAAAGTCCAGGATAACCATGAACGTCTCTGGAGAGAAGACCTCAAACGTGGCTATTGTTGGCTGACTCGTCTCCTTCGAGCTCTGCGAAAGGAGCATTTTGAAGTAGCCGCTGCTGGCGAACAGCACATTGCGATGGGCTTTGAAGACCTTGCCCTCCACCAGGATGTTGCAGTCACAGAACAAGTCCTGCTTCCGCTGCTCGTTCAGCTGCTCCAGGAGGTGAGACTGGTGGGAAGAAATCTCCATTCCAGGCGGGGAGTAAGAGGAAGGTCTGCTGTAAAGGAAAAAACATCATCATGACAGTCTAAATCAATGATGCTGAATGCTAATTTAAAGAGATGAGCTCTCGTTTTAAAAAGCGCTATCACATTGCTAGTGTATCTCCAATCTCCCTGCGGCTGCTACTCCGCATAACAAGAGAGAAGAAACTTAACAACTCCAAAAGAGGTGAGAAGATGTCCCAGCGGGATCGCTCCGTATCCCAAAAGAACGAAAATTATGTCGACCAACCCATGATGATTCTCAGACTCTGCAAGAGAACTTGGCCCTCCCGCCGTGGGCAGAGCCGCGGCTGACGCGGGTCCGCGGTGGGCGCAGCCTCTGCCCCGGCGCATCGGGGCCGCTCGAATGCGGCGGCAGCGCCCCGGGGCCGCCGCCCTCCCGGCCCGGGCTCCGCGGCATTGGCCGCGGCCGCCGTCACTCACCCGCCCGCCCGGCCGAGTTGGCCGCCCGGTTCCCGGCAGCCCGGGACGCCCGACGGCGCCGGAGCTGCTCCTCCGGCGCGGAGGCGCCTCCCGGTCCCGGTCCCGATCCCGGTCCCTCCGCGGAGACGGCAGCGCCCGCCAGCCCCGGCCGGCTGCGCGCTCCCCTCCGCCCGTACGGACCGCTCCGGGCCGGGCGTGCCGCCCGCAGCCGCCCGCGGGAACGGAGCCGCGGCTGCCGCTCCGCCAGAGCCCCCCGTGTCCCCGCCCGGTGCCCAGCGCCCGTGGTTACCCCGCCCGGTGCCGCTCCCGTCCCGCCGCCCGCGCCCCCTCCTCCGGCAGCGCCCCCGCCGCCCCCGCTCCCGCCGCCCGCCCCGCGCAGCCCCTTTGTGTCCGCGCCCGGGGCTGCAAATGGCGCCCGCCGGGGACGCGGCACCGAGCGGCACCGAGCGGCTCCGGGCGGCCCGAGGAGCCCGCGGCCGCCGCCGAGCCCCGCGCCCTCCTCGCCGCCTCCCGCTCGCAGCCGCCGCCAGCCCCGACGCCCGCCCGGTCCCTTCCCATCGGCGCGGAGCAGAACGGCCACTCACCGGCGGGGTGCTGCGGGCGGCTGCCGCCGAGCCGGGGGGAGCGGGCGGTGGCTGCGGGATCCCCGGCCCCTCCGCGGGGCTCGCCGTGCCTGGAGGCGACGCGCCGCTGCTCCCGCAGCCCCGAGCCCTGCAAGCCCGAACCGGGAGAGAAACAAAAGGTATTTGCTGACGTGGGCGTTGGACAGAGACGCCCGAGGGCTGGGGACACAATTAAAGGGGCAACGCACCGATTGCAGCCGCAGCCCAGCGCCTGCCTCGGCCCCAGCGCCCCGCGGCCGCCGCCGCTCGCCGCTTCCCGCACCCACATGCTGGCCCGAGCCCGCTGCCCTGCTCACACAAGGCTTTGTTGTTGCTACCTTTGTGTGTGTGGAGGGAACGCGCCACCTGAGCGGTGAACGGCAGAGATCCGGAGCTCCGCGGTGGAGGATTAATGATATTAACTCGACATAGCAGCATTTTTATAACGGGATTTTCTTGTATTCAAACAATGAGGGTAATCCCAAAGCAAAGCGCTGCACGTAGGAGTGCAATACACAGATTGTCCTGCTTTTCCCTTCTGGGTGGAAAATGGAATCAGGATGCCTGGTAGAAGACAAGACACTTCCAAATTCGTGCCTCTTAGATGAGATTCTTTCAGTCTTATTCTTCGAGATCATGGGATGATTTTGAGAAGGAAGTTCTGCAGCCATCGGTTCAGTCCCCTCCTCAGAGCAGGCTGCAAGAACCTGGCAAGGAACAGTTCCCATTTCCACAGTCAAGCGTCGGGTGAGATCTTCAATAGTGTTTAATTTATTCCAGCAGCTAAGCCAAGATAGAGAAGGTTCTTTCCAGCCACTCCTCCCAATTTTCCTTACAAAAATCTCTTGTTCTGTGTTCTTGCTCTGTTTGAAATTCTCGATGCACCGAGTAAGCCTCCTCTTTGCATTTCATGAGTTAAATAGGATGAAAGGCTACGCCTCCAATGTAGAAAGGTTTTAAGTTAAACAGTATAGAAAATATTTAACTAAATGCTATTATAAGCTTTTCTTAGTAGCCTATCAACTTATACCCATCACTCAACAGATAGTGTTGGCACGGATTCGTAGCTAATGGAAAAATTCTGCAGGCAAGGGCTGGAGGGTTAGAACATCCTTTTCTTCAAAACTCAATCTTTTGGACAGAATTGGAGGATTTTTTTTTTCTTCTATTTCATTTTTGTACTTGTTGCCTCCAACCCACAGTAATTAAAATATAGGAAAGGTGGACACTGGCATGGCTGTGTAATGGGATAACACTGACAGTGACCAGATGCTTCAGGGAAGAAATGTATATTCCATCATTTTCTATCCAACAGAGTGTTTTGTGGTTTTTTCCTTGAAGTTATCATTGAAAACTTCAGATGGATCCCAAAATCCTGGAGGATGGAACATTCTGCAGAGCCAGGAGTAAGGGAAGGGTACCTGTAGCAGAGTCAGGCCTCTGTGAGATCTGTGAGCTTTCAGGTATTTTCAAACCCACCCTAAATCAATATGTTTGCTTTTTTTTTTTTGATTATGTCAATTCTTTAGAACTGGAATAGAACCCTAATTATAAAAGATTGGAAACGGAGATTCATTCTGGACTCAGTTTTGGGGGTCTTTTTTTTAAGAGGGCTTACCCAACTGTTTAACCTTTAAGGTAAGGACAAAGTGACTTTTTTTGGAGAGCAAATATGGACGTTTAGGTAATTTAATGGCAAACAAAAAAATGGGAAATGATGTGAAAGAACTAATCAAGCATCACACAAGTCAGAGGTTTTTTTGGGGCAGAGAGAATTCTGTAAGAAACACCTGAAAAGAGGGAGAGGGTTTTTTTAATTGAGTATTTCAGCCTTTAAAAGGATGGGAAGATATTGTCAGAAAAGAAGGATAGTTAAAAGGTGAGACATTAATCAGAGGATGATGAACTTTGTCTCCACTCTTGACTGTGGTTTTGTGAACACAAAGTAAACACAAACCAAGCAAAAAATAATCACAGAATTCTTGGGAAAGACCTTTAAGATCAAGTGCAGCACTAGACCTTGTCCTTAAGAGACATAAAGATGAAATAAATACAAGGAAATAAATAAATTCAGTGGGAACATCCCTATGTGGTCTTTACTTTCCTCCTTGAAAGGAAAGGAAATGTTCCTTGTGCTGATGAGGAGGGGCACGTGATCCTCACAGAAATATGAAGAAGACAATCAGAGGCAATGGAAGGAGACAAAAAGAAAACAAATACATTCATTTAGAGAGAAAAAAAAAACAAACAAGGAAAATACATGACTGTAAAATGAAGGACATGGAAAACAGAAGGCACTTAACATTTATCTTGTCTTGCAATACAAAAATAAGGAAACAACGACCAAAATTAAGGCAACAAATGTAAAAACAGTAACTTAAAAAAAAAAAAAAAGAAAAACATCATTGACCTGTGGGAATCACAGCCTTGAGCTAAACCTCCAAGCTTAACAAGATACTTTAAAAATGACTACAGATACCTAGTTATGCTACTGAGAAAAACAACACATAAATGCAGAAAAAAAAAAGCCCTTATTTGCCCAGCAAATCAACAATTAATCTGCCTGTGTTTAAAAAGCAAAAGTCTTCCTGTGGATAGATTGTTCCATTTGCCCATTTAGAGCCACTTCAGATCTCGTTTTGAAGCGTCTGGTCCTCAGTATTGTTAGATTTATGATCTCTAATTAAATTGAGTATTGATCCAAAAATCCCTTTGCTTCTAAAAACACCCCCACTATTAAGAAACACTTAATAGTCTGACCTTTGCAGTTGGCAGTTAAGATTTCAGGCCTGGAGAGAACACTTTATTTCCCCCTCCCCTTCATCCATCCCCAAACACACCCAGAGCAGTTCCAGCCACTTGTTATCCTGGGACAGCAGGCACTGATACCCGGGATTTGTTGTCAAACTCTTTAATGGAAAGGGAAACATCTATGAACCTTGAGCAAAGTTATTCCATTACCTTTCAAATATTTCTTGTTCTGTGTATTTGATTTAGTCCAGGTTGTTCAGGAATATTTCTTAGCCATTTAATAACAGGCATTTTAGGAGTTTAAAAGCTCCAAGAAATATAATGACTGTTTTCACATCAAGTCCATTTTTGGGCTGCTGACCAAGTGTCCCATAAAATCGAGTGTAAGTCTTGTTTAAGGTGTTTTCCTCTGGGTCATCACAAAGATTTTTAAGTCACCCCCTCCCTAAACCTAAGCCAATAAATGATAATTTTTGCAGGAACAATAAAACACCATTTCTTGTGTCCTTGGGATGCTTCCCATGGAGAGGAGGGTGCTTAATTTATGCTGAATTTAGCATAAAGTTCTCAAGTTGTCATTTGTTGGTCACCTGCAGCCTGGAATGAAAATGCTGCACTCTCTGGTCATGATGATACAAGAAAGTCATACAGTTTTTACACAACTAAAAATAAAACAGTGACTTTGTAGCCGTCCCTGGGAAAGGTTATATAGTATATATATCTATCTATATATATGGGATTGTTGTGTAAGAAACCCCGGGGTTCAGCCAAACATGCTTACAAAGCTGTAAAAAAAGAAAAAAATAATATATATATATAATTTTCTAAGTCTACAGCCATTGAGTTCCATGATGCCAAGAATCAGAATAACACTCCAGTCTGTCCAAGGAATGCAGAGCAACAGGACCCCAGGAGCATCTCCTGCTCCTCTCCTGCTGACAGTGCTGGGTAAGAGAAACTCACTAAGCAACAAAACCGAGTAGCTCTTTGTTAGAGAAGTAGAATTTCTTCATCCTTACTCATCTCTGTAGCCTAATTCTGGGTGAAATGACACAAATACGGTGTCTAGAATTTCCAGTACATCTTGGTCTCACTGGTACAGACTGCAAAAAGGTGCACAGAATTCAATATCCTGAACTGGAGGGGACCCACAAGGATCATCCAAGTCCAACTCCTGGCCCTGCACCCCAACAATCCCACCGTGTCTGGGCACTTTTGAGAGGTTTCAAAATATTAAAAAAGAGTATTTTAATAGTGCTAATTAAAACAGCCCAGTGTGAGATCCTAATTTTGCGACTAAAACATCTACTGGCATCAATTAATGATCCAAATTTTTAATCATTTTGTCTCTGATGTGTTAAGCATTTATGAGCTCATTTCCTTTTAAAGAAATAGGTCTTGAACATACGATCTGCTAAAGATTCACCTCATCCTAATAAATTTTACAGAAGTCCTTTTCCAGACAAAAGTGCCAAAACATTTCAAATGCTCTTTCTTAATTAGCTGCCTTTCTCCTTATCATAACATGAAGAATTCACGAAATTTCATGGAAGATTCTCTTCACTTCTGAACACTCAAGAGAGGGTGTCTGGTGTGGGGGGGGGGGTCTTTCCACTTTGTTTATCACCCAATGATATAAACCCCGCCTCTCTACAAGTGTGAAAAATGGGCAATTTACAATAATCTGCGACTAAATAAAAAGTATTTAGACCTCGCTCCCTTGCAAGAGGCTTTGAGACGTGCCCCATTGCCTGCTATAAAAATTATCCACATAACACTGCAGTTTCCCTGTTTATCCACAATTTCAGGATGGATTCTTTTTAAGCAAACAACGCACGGGGGGTTCTGCTGACAAACCAGCATGGCCTCAATGACGTGTCCATAAACACATGCAAGTGTGGACCTGTTCAACCACGTGTCTCTCTGTAGGATCACCACCAGCTGGCAGAGGGCATTTGGTCCCAGCACATTCTCCCTCTTCCACGGAATTCCCAATCCTTGTCTTCCAACTACCTAATGTTTGGTTTCACTTCCTTCTCCTCCGCTTCGTCCTCGCTGTCGTCCACCTGCTGGATGACCAAGTCGGTGGAGCCGTCCTCCACGATCTCCACGTCGGACCTGTTGTCCTCTCCGTAGTGCCACCTGGAGTCCTTGTCCCCATCCTGGGGGAACTCCAGAGGAGCCTCAGCCTCCAAGTCAATGCGGATACTGTCAATCCCAGCCTCGGCCAGGCACTCGTTGCAGAGTCTGTAGCGCCGGGTCCCCTCCTGCACCACTTGTCCCGTCAGCTCGGTCACGTGGCGCTTGCACTTCCTGCAGATGGGCTTGCACGCCTGGTGGATCTGGGAGAATAGGAAGGGATGGATTTGTAAAGCATCCACCAAAAGGGTTTGGTTTTTTTTTGGGGGGGGAGATGACAAAAAAGCAGCATCAAATCGCAGCGTTGCCTCGGTTTGAGAAACATCAAACGCTGAACTGCACCAGCCCAGGCACGGTAATTGCCCACTGGAGCTCTCAGAGAACCTCTGCAAGCCATCAATTACCCAACAAATTCCTCCCCTTGCCTGCAAATTATCCTTCAGTTTGACTGCAACCAAACCCAATTAATTTTCTATTCCCTTCTTCTTTACAGGAGTCATTAGATCAACCAGATACACTCACACTGTGTTTAATTAGCCAGATTTACACGTTAAATAAATCATGCCGTTGCTAAAAATACTCACAGTTCGAAAATGGCTGCTGAGGTGATCCAGCCTGCTGAATCTCTTGCCACACGCCTCGCAGGGGTACGGCCTCTCTCCCGTGTGACAGCGAAGGTGACGTTTGAGGTCGGCTTTTCTCTTCACCACGTGGCTGCAGAACGGACACTTGAACCTCATCCTGGCCAGGTCATCTGTCAGAAAATAATGGGGTTTAAAAAAAAAAAGAAATCGAAGTCGTGTCACGTAATGCTCTAGGAAAAAGTGTTCTAGGAGAAGAACAGCATGTCACTTTTATTAAAACAGTATTCACGGGTTGTTTCAAGCACAAAGGTTTTGTGTTTTCCTGTAGATTACACGGGAGTGCAACAAAGGAGGAGTGGACCACTGGCTGTATTAACACAGCCCTAGCAAAGCCAGCTTGTTCAGGGCTTGGAGCAACCTGGGACAGAGGGAGGTGTCCCTGCTCATGGCAGGGCGTGGAGCAAAATGAGCTTTAAGGTCCTTTCCCACGCAAACCATTCTGTGACTTGATGAAAATGAGCTTAAAAATATCCCAACTTACATTTATTTTTAAATTGAAGGCCCCAGGTACTTCAAGAACTCAAAATCATTTAAAAATCAAGAGTTAAACTTTCCAAACATACATTTCTGGACAGTTTGACAGTTGTGCTTTACTCTTGAGTAAGACCTGTTTTCTCAGGAGGATTCACAGGTGTCTGTGCCCGTTCAGCACTAAACCTCACTCACCTTCAGCCCAGTTCCCCATGACCCCCAGGATGGAGGGCATGCTCCCGTACTGCTCGTCAGCTTTGGAGGACTTGGATTTACTGGAGGAGCGGGGTGACTCGTGCTCCTGCTGCGACACTGCCAAGCCCCTGGGCATCACCTCAGCCCCTTGGCCGAACTGGAAGCCCACATGAGGAGCTTCAACCTCCGTGTCGATGTGAACTTGCTCCTCGGCCGGCGCGGCGTGGCCGGCGGGCTCGGCAGCCCTGTCCTCCAGCTTGCTTGATTTATAGTGCGGGATGTCAGAAGGTTGCTGCAGCCCCAGGTGCCGGGATTTCTTGATGGAATCCTGCCTCTGCTCGTGTTTGGACAGCTGCTGCTGGGCATTTCTTTGAGAGGTGGGGTAATAGTTGAAATTGCTCCAAGCGTTCCCGCCCATCATACAAGTCCCAGGGTCTGGGCTGGAGTGGGAATGCGGGGGGCTGCTCTCTGCCCTCCAGCCTCCACTGTACACACAGGATCGGTCCACGCCGTTGGAACTCACATCTTTGTCTGACAGGCTGAAGTAGCGATCCTTCTCCTTCTCACTGATGTCCAGCGAGGACTTGATGAAGGTTTTACACACGCTGATCACATCGGTCATCTGCAGGTAGCTGGCGGCCGACATGACTTCGATGACATTCTGACCAGTGAGGGACAGTTTGCCTGAATACACAAAATCTAAGATAACTGTGAAGGTGTCGGGAGAAAAGGCCTGGAAAGTGGCTGTCGTGGACTGACTCGTCTCCTTCGAGCTCTGCGAAAGGAGCATTTTGAAGTAGCCGCTGCTGGCGAACAGCACATTGCGATGGGCTTTGAAGACCTTGCCCTCCACCAGGATGTTGCAGTCACAGAACAAGTCCTGCCTGCGCTGCTCATTTAGTTGCTGCAAGAGGTGAAACTGGTGAGAAGAAATCTCCATCCCAGAAAAGATGAAATGAAACGTAGCTCTAAAAAAAGGAAGAAAATTGTTTCACTCTTGACTTCGATGCCATGTAACTCAACCAAAGATGTCAGACCAAATTTTACGGCTTTTTTTTTACGAATAATCTCATTTCTTTAAATCTATAAATATATTTAAACCACAATATGCTCAACCACAGATTCATTTTCCAACAGGACAAGAGGGATGACAGAGCCAAGGCCACGTTATTTGGCAGACACGGGTGTGCTCCACCCGGGAGCATCTCCATCCCCAAGCTGCGGGGCAGGATGCGGGGCTGGACTCGTGCCGCCCGCTGGAGCCGCGCAGCCTTCGGGCAGCTCCGGCAAGACGAGGAGCCAAGAGCAGCTGCGGCTGCGACCGCGGCCGTGCCTCGAACCGGCGAATCCGCCTCGCCCCGTTCCGCCCGGGCTCCAGCGAGGAACCTTGCTCGCTCCGGGAAGCGAGGCTCGGCGGCAGCGCCCCGGCCTCCCCGGCATTGGCCGCGGTCGCTCACCCGCCCGCCCGGTTCCCGGCAGCCCGGGACGCCCGACGGCGCCGGAGGCGCCCGGCCCCGCTCCCGTTCCCACCGCGGGGACGGCAGCGCCCGCCAGCCCCGGCCGGCTGCGCGCTCCCCTCCGCCCGCACGGACCGCCCCGGGCCGGGCGTGCCGCCCGCGGGAACGGAGCCGCGGCTGCCGCTCCGCCAGAGCCCCCCGTGTCCCCGCCCGGTGCCCGGTGCCCGGCGCCCGGCGCCCGGCGCCGCTCCCGTCCCGCCGCCCGCGCCCCCTCCTCCGGCAGCGCCCCCGCCGCCCCCGCTCCCGCCGCCCGCCCCGCGCAGCCCCTTTGTGTCCGCGCCCGGGGCTGCAAATGGCGCCCGCCGGGGACGCGGCACCGAGCGGCACCGAGCGGCTCCGGGCGGCCCGAGGAGCCCGCGGCCGCCGCCGAGCCCCGCGCCCTCCTCGCCGCCTCCCGCTCGCAGCCGGGCTGGCTGCGGGGCCCGTTCCGCCCCAAACCCAGCGCCCTGCTCGGCCTACCGGCGTGCGGGAGCCGCCACTCACCGGCGGGGTGCTGCGGGCGGCTGCCGCCGAGCCGGGGGGAGCGGGCGGTGGCTGCGGGATCCCCGGCCCCTCCTCGGGGCTCGCCGTGCCTGGAGGCGACGCGCCGCTGCTCCCGCAGCCCCGAGCCCTGCAAGCCCGAACCGGGAGAGAAACAAAAGGTATTTGCTGACGTGGGCGTTGGACAGAGACGCCCGAGGGCTGGGGACACAATTAAAGGGGCAACGCACCGATTGCAGCCGCAGCCCAGCGCCTGCCTCGGCCCCAGCGCCCCGCGGCCGCCGCCGCTCGCCGCTTCCCGCACCCACATGCTGCCCGGGAGGGGATGGGATGCCCTAGATGCCTCCTTTTCACACCTTTATCTATAGCGGGGGCCTCGATGACCCAAATCCTTCTCCTTTCTCTTGCAGCATCCTCCAAAGGAAATGTGACATCTTCTTTTCTCTGTTGATAGCTGTTATCTTCTGAAGAAAGCATGGCTGAAAGCGAAACCTGAACCTCTCACCTTCTCTCCCTCGAAGTTTAGTATCTTTCTCCTTCCTCTTCTTACCACCAGGGTCTTTTCTGTGATTTTGACGCCCCAGTTATTTTTCATAAATATTTATTTTCCCATGGAAACCATTCTTCCTTAACCGAGCCCTTTGTGGCATTTTTGGCCTTCCCTTCTCTTACTTCAGTCGTTCCACCTTGAAACAATTCATCTTTCTTTCCCCAGTGTAGCAAAACTGACTAAAGACTTTATCCAGAAGATAACAATCCAAAGACTCTTTCCTTTGATCATTAGAACCATTCTCCCACTAATTCATATACATTTATTTATCTCCAATTTATATCCATTCATATTTCGTATATATGGATGAATATGTAACAATATTTTTTCCAGCTTAATTCCTCCTTTTTCATAAACTTTCTTAGTTTTGTAGGTTCTCCTTTCCAACCCAGGCCATGCTCTTTGAATCTTCATGAGACCCATTCTGCTTCTGTGAGATTCTGCTCTAAATTAATAATTCTTGAACATGAAACAACTGGCATTGACACCAGCTTCTCACAGCTCTTACAACTGAGAAATAAAGAATACAACTAAACAATCAGATTGTTTCATGTATAAACCGCAACACTTATTTTTAGTATCAGGTTTTAATATCTCTTGAATTCATTCATTTCAAGGTTTTTTTGACCTGTCAAGCCATCCAAGTACCCCCTCTTTTTATTTAACATGGAATTACAGAATCCAAGCATGGTTTAGGCTGGAAAGGCCCTTGAAGAGCATGGGCAGGGACACATTGTTGCTCAACATGCTACATTTTTTTCCCCCCACATTTCTACCCAAATTATTTCATCAGCTGAAAGCTTCCCTCGGAGAAGACTTATCTGGAGGTATTTGTTCTGTTTGACTTTGCCTGGGTGGTGCTTTCCCTTGTCTGTCAGTGGGGGTTTTGTATCAATGTCAACAGGAGCTTGAGGGTTCTCCTTCTGCCAGGAACGGGCAAGAGAATTTACAAAATACGTGGGGAAAATATCAGCGTTATCTGGAGTAGCTTAATTAGAATTTTTAACGATGCTGCAAGTGCTTTCCTCAGAGCACTTCCTGCTCACTGCTCTGTGGATCCAGGAACAGCCACAGAACAAACTTGGGTTTTCTCATCCGTGGGGCTGATTTCATCCTGCTGTGCACAACGATGCATCCCAAACGATCTCAGACGTGCAGAGAGTTTGTTTTTTTTTTTTTTGTTTGTGTTTCTAAATTTTAGAGCCAATTTCAGCTGAGAAAGTTCCTCTTGAGATGCTGTTTGGAGAGTTTATCCAGAGGGAATGTGCTTGGCAGCTGTGTGAAGGAGGTGAAGGAGCTGCTCCTCACAGCCGGAGTGAAGAGTCTGCTCTTCAGAGAACAACTGCACTAAAAAAAATTTACATTTTTCTTGCTCATAGAAAAATTAACACACGTTTCTCCTTGGGTTTGGTAACCAAATATGGTTAACAGTAAAACATATATAATTATATAGTGTATTCTATTATAGTATTTTAATTAACGGTGGCACCAGTTAAAAGATTTCTGTTTTCCTCAGCATAAATGTTCCTCAGGAATCACAGCCTTCAGTGATGGTGCATTTTCTAACTTTAATTTTCCAAGGATATTTTTCACCAAGGAAAAACACGAGAGCCCATATTAGAACAACTTAAGGAACAGGTCAAAGTCTAGAAATTAATTAGGAATGAGTTTACAATTTTCATGTGATCACTGCCAGCTTGGATTTGGGTTTTCTTCCTTTGCATGGTCGTTCCTGTCCTCAGCTTTCCCAAGGACCAAACCAGGAGAGTCGAATCTCCCGGGATTTGAGCTCCACCTTCGCTTTCAAACACAAATCCGAATTTCCGAGTGCAAATCCACGGAGCCTCCGGGGCACCAAGAGATCGCTTCCTTTTCCAAAATGAGCAGGAAATCGGGATGTCCTGTCCTAAACCCCTGAGTCCAGGCAGGAATCTTCCCTCTGGCAGCAACGCCCGATTTAGGAAAAGCCCGAGATTTGGTGGAAGCGCAAATCCTAATCCTGGATAGGACAATTAAAACTCTTATCTTCACCCGGTTTCCGGGAACACCCAAATGTCCCATATTTACATACGGCTCATGTTGATGATTTAGGGCTGA
Source organism: Chamaea fasciata (assembly GCF_029207755.1). Classification (NCBI taxonomy): domain Eukaryota; kingdom Metazoa; phylum Chordata; class Aves; order Passeriformes; family Sylviidae; genus Chamaea; species Chamaea fasciata. The sequence goes on from NW_027094111.1 coordinate 1,841,305, forward strand.
ATCCAAACAATTCTCCTCCCCAAATCACCGGCGAGTTCTTTGACACCTTCTGATGGCCCTTGACTGCCCTTCTCTCCTGCTTTCCTCCTCCTTCCCCCACAAAGAATCCTTCTCACCAAGGGTGGAGATAACCACCCACATCCCCTCTGAGTTCTTCAGCGTCTCACATCTTTCATGGAAAAAAAAAAAAAAAAAAAGAAAAAAAGAAAAAATTGTGTACTTGCAGCGAGATGTTTTTGTGAAATATTCGGTATAATTCAAGATTTTCTGGTAAGGGTGTTCGGGATGCTGTCCTCCCCATCCACACAAGCATTTCCTCCTAGCTGGGATCAGTGTCTGCTTCCCAGCAAGAAAAATGAGACGTTTTAAAAGGAGTTTAAAAAGTTGTATTAACATAAAATTACAAAGACTGTTAAAATAACCAAGTCAGTGTTAATAAAATAAAAGATTTTCTAAAAATCTCACTTGGCTGGGGTTTAAGTGAACAGGATCCTTTTAGTCCTTTCCTTCCAAAAAACCTGATTTTTCTTGCAAACTAGCTGTCCCCAAAAAGGGATCTATTGATTTTTAAACCAAATTAATTAAATGGAAACATTAATTATTTCATTTTAATGCCAGAAATTGAAACGTGAGCCTCAATCTAGACACTCTCAGGTTTACTCAGTCAACATATGAATGGTAAAAGAACCAAAGCAACCCTCTCAGAGAGTTTTATTTTCTAGACAATCAAAAAACTCCAGAATGCTCCAAGATCCACAAATATAGTTCAGTCACTTCCACAAATAAGGTTCAGTTAATAAGAATTTGTCATCGTTACTGGACTAAAGGACTTTGGTTATGAAACTCTCTTACAAAACATCAGGAAATTCAACTACCACATCTGGAAGATTTACAAGGGCCTTGCACCAAGAGCTTAAATGCACTACAAATACCAGTGCAGCATGTATTCCTTCATAACGGGAAATACAGTGCATTTCTGTGCAAAAAACACATTAAAATGTGCATTCCTAAACGAAGTCAAGTACAACGAGCTAACTTTAAAGACACGTCGTCTTCACGGCCTTTAAAAACCTTTGAGAAACAGATTCTATTAGAAATAACTCCCCTAAAAACATGATTTTTGACTCTCCATCAAGCACCGCAGGAAGGTTTTTAAACAGCCAACGTCGTTTTCTCAAAGCTTGTAGAGGCTGGATCTACAAATGGAAGATTTCAGGAAAAAAAGAAAAACCATCCCGAAAACAAAGCGGAAAGCACAAGCAAAGGGATTTACATGAACACCCCGATCACAAGAATGTGGATAAACTCCATCCTCTTCTACATCCAAAGGCTGAAAAAGACTCCACGCAGGAAAACAAAACAAAGCAGCACAAAATGACAATTTCACAGGAAACCCCGAGTTTGGTGGGACTTTCCCTGTGGAAAAGCCGCCCCCCGCCCGCCCCGGACCCCTGACAGCTCCACTCTCTAGGCACAAACACACGAGGACAATCTCTAAGACCAAAGACAGCAGGGGGAAGGGAAAGGTCTCTGCAGCCACTCCTGCAGCTTCCAAAGGGTTCGTTTTCCCTGCTCCAAGTGTCTCCACAGGCTCAGAGTCAGCAGAGCTCGGCCACGCCAGGAACTTCCCGACCTTGTGGAGCACGAGCCAGACTCGGGCTCAGCTGATATTCCAGGTCTTGGTGGCTTCTACCAATATTTACAACGAGGTGGAATCTTCATGACCACAGCCGGGGGTGCCTGGTCACTAAATATTAATTGGATCCCTATTTACATTCCTGCCCCACTCCCCAAAAAAACTCAGATTATCCACGGCTCTCAAGGCAGAAAAGCCCCTCCTTTATCACCCCTTTGGTTTTGGGTGGGCTCACCAAAAATCCAGCAGTCCAAAAGACAAGCCCTGGGAGGCTGGAAGGTGCTTTTCCAAACGTTCCAGCAAGATTTACAAGCCCCACATTTCGCTCAGGTTTTCAAGAGCACCAAGGAGCCAAAACCACAGCAGGATTTTCAGAGGAGCTCGATTCCAAATGTGGCACCTCCATGAGTTGTCCCTTCAATGTCCCTTAAATCAGATTTGACTAAAAGAGGAGCTCTAGAGCAGGGAATTTTGTAAAGGTCTTGTCCTGTGTTCCAGCTCCTACAAACTCAAATTTCCAGCTGACCTGGAACAGGGATGACTGAAACGCACCCAAATTAAGGGACAGGAAATAAAACCAGCACATTACCTGGTGACACTCATCAAGACCTTGGACCAGACCGCTCCGAAAGAAGTCTTTTTACCTTCTGCTCTTTTCAGCGGCCACCAGTAAAGTGAATTCTTTAAAAAGAACTTTGTTTCTCTTTTTCCTCATCCTACCTGGTGTGGCAATGAACCCTAGGCTGCACTTGTGAGAGCAGACTCACCTCTCACAAATAAATCTGACGTGACAGTGGGACTGTTCCACTGCTGCATGAAGCAGAGGGAGAAGCTCGATTGCTCTTTTTCAACGTGTACAAGAAAAGCACGAGGTATGCAGAAAAAAAAAACAAACCCTGGTTAAATCAGAGGGCTTTTGGGGTTTTTTTAGCTTTGCCAAGTGGAAAATCTTTACACCAAAAACCCCTCAGGAAACAGCACCAAGTGGCAGGAACTGCTCACTCTTTGTCAGCCAAATCTGTCTACGGAATTCTGCTCCAGTCAAAAAGACTCATCAGATTTGCCTTTTCATGAAACACTTAGGAAGAGCAGAGTGAAGAGGCATTAACAGTCTTATTTCACAGTATAGTTCAGTTTTGTCCCTTTTGTCAGGGAACAGGAGGTCACCCCTAAGCAAACACGCTTTCTGCTGGTGCTGGGTTTTCTTCTAAAGCTTCCCAGCCTGAGTTTTAATAAAATTTGCTGCTGGAAAGGTGACAAAAATCTCACCTCCCTTGAAAACCTTTAGCTGCCCTGGCAAAGAAACAGGAGGTCTACAGAGGAGGTTGGTGTTTTTTTTAAATAAAATTGGATAAAATCACAAAACATAAATCATGGGAGGATCCCCGAATTCTAAAAGAAATTAGAGTAAAAGAGAAAGAAAAAATTCCAAAAGGGCATTCAGGGCTCTTTTATAGCATAGCTCAGATATTTCACTGCTCCTCAGCCACACCAGGTGTGGATCTGATTATTTAATCTGCCACAGTCAGAATTCCCAAGGAACCTGCTTGACAGCTTTTAACTCCTACTGTAAAAAGCTGAAAAGAATTTGGGCTTTTCTCTTAGTCCTGGCCACTAAGACACCATTATTTGTGCTTAATATTTAAGCCAAGACTACTGATATCTGAGTGACAAGAAAGACACAGCTGAAGATCTACAGCCGGAGCTTTTAGGAGAGGAAGGTGCAGTAAAAATTCAGAAAGAGAAGCTTGGTCTCTAAATTCCTGCAATTAATTGTGTGAAATAGATTTATTCTTCCTGTCTATCCTTTCAGCAGCAGCATATTTTGTTTGGAGGTTGTTTTTTTTTTTGTTATCCTGGTTTTTCTGCCCTGGTTTCCAGGTCAAATCCAGTCTCAGCAAACAGTTTATGGTTCACATTCTAGATAACACCGTCCTAAGACAGAAGGATCACAGATTAGCTTGGAGAAGTCCCAAGGGAAGAGATGTAAACCACATTTCATGTCAACTTCAGAGAAAAGGTGGTGTCCCTCTCAGATCAGGGGTTAAGGACCATGACTCATTATCTGAAGAAACCTGTCCCCAAAACAACCCAGAGGTGTTCCACCTGCAAAACCAAAACCAGGAGGCAGAGAAACTGCTCAAGTCCAACCTCTGTGAGCCCCAGGCAGAAGATCCTTCACAGATTTCTGGTGCACAGCACTGAAAACTTAAAAAGCATTAACAATTCCAATTCTCCCCGCAATTTAATCAATTAAAAACCAGAACAATAAAAAACCAGCACAGTGTCACTGATTGAGCAAATGTGCAGTTTTTTCTGCCAGGGAACCTCTCAGCGCTCCCCCTCTCCTCTCACTGCTACATCAAAGCCTCTCTGTCCGACAAACTCCGGTGGATCTCCTGCTTGTCATCGCCATCCTCATCCTCGGCCGGGTCGTTTTCCTCTCCAGACTCCACGTAGATGGGCCAATCGTTGTCAGCATCTCCCTTCTCCTGCCCTTCCGAGGCCGTTTCCACCAGGCTGAGGTTGATGGGCAGGGAGTCCTCGTGGGTGGTGGTGACACAGGTGCAGCTGTCGCAGAGCCCAAAGCGCCGCAGCCCCTGGGACAGGCTGTTGGTGAAGGTTCTCCTGCAGCCCTTGCAGATGATGGGCTTGTTGGAGCGATGGACCTGCAGGGAAACGAGCAAAGTTGTACAGCACTACGACACGGGACTCCCACTTCAGAAGGCTGAAAACGACTCCCTTGATTTTTGGGATGTGTCCCCCTTTTATACTATTCTACACACATAGACCAATTCGATTGGTGAAACAAAGACAAACCTCTTAAACACTTTCAGGGGTGGTGACTCCACCACCTCCCCAGGCAGACCATTCCAGTACTTTATTTCCCTTTCTGTAAAAAACTTTTTCCTAATATCCAACCTGTATTCCCCTTGGTACAGCTCAAGGCTGTGTCCTCTTGTTCTGTCAGTGCTGCCTGGAGAAAGAGACCAAACCCACCTGAGCACAGCCACCTTTCAGGGGGTTGTAGAGTGGTCAGGTCACTCCTGAGTCTCCTTTTCTCCAGGATAAACAACCCCAGCTCCCTCAGCTGTTCCTCACAGGGTTTGTGATCCCAGGCCCTCACCAGCCTCGTGGCCTCCTCTGGACACACTCAAGAGTCTCAACGTCCTTCCTAAACTGAGATCCCAGAGCTGGACACAGCACTCAGTGTCCATCCTAAACTGAGACACCAGAGCTGGACACAGCACTCAGTGTCCATCCTGAACTGAGACACCAGAGCTGGACACAGCACTCAGTGTCCATCCTAAACTGAGACACCAGAGCTGGACACAGCACTCAGTGTCCATCCTAAACTGAGACACCCAGAGCTGGACACAGCGCTCAGTGTCCATCCTAAACTGAGATCCCAGAGCTGGACACAGCACTCAGTGTCCATCCTAAACTGAGATCCCAGAGCTGGACACAGCACTCAGTGTCCATCCTAAACTGAGATCCCAGAGCTGGACACAGCACTCAGTGTCCATCCTAAACTGAGATCCCAGAGCTGGACACAGCACTCAGTGTCCATCCTAAACTGAGACACCAGAGCTGGACACAGCACTCAGTGTCCATCCTAAACTGAGACACCAGAGCTGGACACAGCACTCAGTGTCCATCCTAAACTGAGACACCAGAGCTGGACACAGCACTCAGTGTCCATCCTAAACTGAGATCCCAGAGCTGGACACAGCACTCAGTGTCCATCCTAAACTGAGATCCCAGAGCTGGACACGGCACTCAGTGTCCATCCTAAACTGAGACACCAGAGCTGGACACAGCACTCAGTGTCCATCCTAAACTGAGATCCCAGAGCTGGACACAGCACTCAGTGTCCATCCTAAACTGAGATCCCAGAGCTGGACACAGCACTCAGTGTCCATCCTAAACTGGGACACCAGAGCTGGACACGGCACTCAGTGTCCATCCTAAACTGAGACACCAGAGCTGGACACAGCACTCAGTGTCCATCCTAAACTGAGATCCCAGAGCTGGACACAGCACTCAGTGTCCATCCTAAACTGAGACACCAGAGCTGGACACAGCACTCAGTGTCCATCCTAAACTGAGACACCAGAGCTGGACACAGCACTCAGTGTCCATCCTAAACTGAGACACCAGAGCTGGACACAGCACTCAGTGTCCATCCTAAACTGGGACACCAGAGCTGGACACAGCACTCAGTGTCCATCCTAAACTGAGACACCAGAGCTGGACACAGCACTCAGTGTCCATCCTAAACTGAGATCCCAGAGCTGGACACAGCACTCAGTGTCCATCCTAAACTGAGATCCCAGAGCTGGACACAGCACTCAGTGTCCATCCTAAACTGAGATCCCAGAGCTGGACACAGCACTCAGTGTCCATCCTAAACTGAGATCCCAGAGCTGGACACAGCACTCAGTGTCCATCCTAAACTGAGATCCCAGAGCTGGACACAGCACTCAGTGTCCATCCTAAACTGAGATCCCAGAGCTGGACACAGCACTCAGTGTCCATCCTAAACTGAGATCCCAGAGCTGGACACAGCACTCAGTGTCCATCCTAAACTGAGACACCAGAGCTGGACACAGCACTCAGTGTCCATCCTAAACTGAGACACCAGAGCTGGACACAGCACTCAGTGTCCATCCTAAACTGAGACACCAGAGCTGGACACAGCACTCAGTGTCCATCCTAAACTGAGACACCAGAGCTGGACACAGCACTCAGTGTCCATCCTAAACTGAGACACCAGAGCTGGACACAGCACTCAACGTCCTTCCCAAACTGATATCCCAGAGCTGGACGCTCAAGGTTTGGCCTCACCAAACTCTTTTCCAACCCTTCAAAACCTGACAGCAGGAGCTGTCGGTGGCAGAACTGGCCCGGGGACTCACGCTGAGGGCGTGGCTGCGCAGGTGCTCCTGGCGGGTGAAGCGCTTCCCGCAGGTCTCGCAGGGGTACGGCCGCTCCCCGGTGTGCGAGCGGATGTGGCGCTTGAGGATCCCCTTCTGCTTGGCCGTGTACGGGCAGAACGGGCACTTGTGCAGCTTGATGGGCACCACCAGCACGTCACCTTGGGGGTAAAAACACACCGGGTTAGCTCGGGCACCTTCTGGGCCGCTGCCGGGGCTCCTCGCTGGCAGCCTGAGGGTGAGAGCTGCGCTTTTCCCCTCTCCCTGTGCTCGCCTTACCTGGGATCTCCTCAGCTTGTGCCATGGCAGAGTTCATGCAGCTGCAGTGCCCTGGGAAATCAGCCTGACTCCTACTGTTTTGAGTCTGACTGCTCTCAAAACATTCATTTTATTTTAGGAAGCTTTTTAATTAAGTACCAAAAATCTGCTTTTAGTGACGTGGGGTCTCTGCTCCATCTCAGCCACTTCTTTTTTTTTTTTAATTATTAACCCATTAGCATTAAACAGCATCAGAAATTAAAACCTTTAACACAAACTGCAGGCAGGAATAGCACATTTTGTCCATGTGCTTTCATATTTAGATATGAAAACACGACTCCTTGTTTCCACTGCCTTCCTGTCGGCAATGACAAGATGAAGGAGTTCAATATATTTCCTCACAAAATTTTACTGCTCCTAAAACCAAGCCACAAGGAATACACAATTTATGGAGTCGGGTGCAAGAACAGAATTCAATTTGAAGATCCCATTCCAGAGAAACCCGGGCACTGCCAGGTTTTTCGGCACCAGCCCAGCTTGCATTCCAGCAGAAAGGTGGAGATGTGATGCCAAAGGAATAATTTTCCCTGTCACAGGCCCTGATTCAGGGCAAGGTTTTGTGTGGCAAGCAGGTGAGGCTGCAGAGCATCCTTTGTATTAAGGTTTATCCGACCCGCTATCAAAAAAGGCGTGTCTGGTATTAATGATGTGAGTGAGAGACAGCTCACCCCATTTCGGAGCTACACGAGGGATTGCAAATCCCTGCTGGGCATTTAGAGTTTCATTAAAACCCCAACCAACCCAGTCCTTAGTTTTGTTTTGCTTCCAGTGCTCTACAGGTGCCTGTTTCCTCTCCTTCTGCTGCGCAGGATGACTGGAACGGAGGCGGACACTTGAAAAGAAGTGATGTTCACCTCATCTCTTAACCTGAGTGCACCGTTCTGTTATCAGGACTTGGTATTTCTCATTCCTGCCGCCTTGCGAAGAAGCTGAGGCAGCAGCACCACAGAAAGCTGAGAAACTCCCACTCTCCTCACTGCTACAAAGTCCTGCTTCAGCACAGAAACAGAAGGTTTGGTTTCTTTTCCCTCACTCCTACTCAAACCCCATCTCCCACCAACACTTCTGACACGTTGCCAGGACTCCTGATGTTCCCTATCAAACTCTGGAAGCGTTTCCCTTTTTAATGACTCATGAGCAGCCTGGAGATGTCGGAAAAAGAGAAGTGAGATTTGTGTGTTGGATGTTCTTGCCTTGTCACACGTTCAAAAAGCACCAGCCTGAGTGGTGACAGCCCTGCTCTGAGAGGAAACCTGGATCTGTGATTTTATCAGCGCCCTGTTTGAAAGCAGTGAGAGGACTTGTCACTTTTATTGGCTTTAAGGTCACACAGGCAGCTTGAGCTGGAGATGACATGAAAATAAATTCGCTGGCCACAGTCAGTGCCAGCCCTGTGGCACTCACAGTTTGTCAGAGACACCTCCTGTCCTCCCAAGGCTGTTTGGACAAGGCACTCAGGAAAAAAACCAGATAAAATGCCCCAATCTTTATTGTCCACATCAGGAGAAATGCACATGGGGCATGATTTTCTTCTTCTCCAGGTGCCTGACAGTGCCGCCAGGAAATATTCCTGAGATATTCCAACTGCTGCTGTGCTCAGGACAGCCGAAAAGTGAAAAAAGCCTCGTCTTTATGCTGTACCACAGAGCTGAAAGCTTTCAGTGCTCCCGAAGGACTTGTAGGAATCCCTCAGTGTTGGATAAAACGGATTCCTGCCCTCTGAAGTTCCAAGCAGGAGCAAACAGAGCCGCACTGGCAGGAGCTGTGATGGGATGAGCTCCTCCTGCTGCACCGGGTCCCTCCTGTGGCAGCTCAGCTCCTGTTGGATTGCTCTTTATGACCATCAGGAGGGGAAAAAACCCCTTTTTTTAAATGCACCTGCCATTCAATGAGATCCCAGTGAGTTTGTTTATTAAAGAGGAATCACCCCAAGTGGAGTCTGGGGGTGTTTTGGGAGCTGCAGAGCTGTCGGGAATACTCACCTGCCACGGGCTGCACCGAACAAACGAGTACAGCTGCTTTCAAAGTGCACAACAAGAGTTTATTTCACCGTGCCAAAATACTCAGCAAAATACTCTTGAACAAGGATAACAAAAGCAGCGGCCCAACAAAGCCGTTCCCTGGTCCACTGCACCCCCCGAGTCCTCTCACCTGTGTCCTCACCATACCAGTCGCTGTGAATGTCCACCATGGAGCTCACGGCCACTCCCGCATCCTCAGCCCTACCCTCAAATCCCCGGACAAAGTGATGCACCACGTCCTCCTTCCTCGGGGCCGAGGTGTTGCGCAGCAGAGCCTCCAGGAACTGCTTCATGTGGTAATTATTGCAGGCCAGCTCCACGGGCTGCCCCTCTTCCATCTGCTCCAGCGACATCGGCGCCGGGTACTGCGGCAGCCGCTCGCCCACCTCCACCTCCACCTCGTCGGGGTCGAACTCCACCTTGGGTTCCACCCCTTTGGGCAGCGACGAGGAGCCACCATCGGGGGAGTCGCCGCTCAGAGGGTCCCTGGCCACCAGCTCCGGGGGCTGGCAGCCGCTGCAGTCCCCGCAGGGAGGGTCCCGCTGGCACTCCGGGATCCTCTCCTTCTCCTGCGGCGACGACGCGGAGGCTGAGCTCTTGAAAGCGCCCAAGGATGCGCCGCCTTCCCTGGCCGAGCTCCCGCTGTCAGCCTGGTAAAACGCCGCTTCCCGCTCGATTTTCCTGCAGATGTCCAAGGAGGACCTGATGTAGGTTTTGCAGAAGTTCACCACGTCGGTCATCTGCAGGTAGCTGGCGGCCGACATCACCTCGATGACGTTCTCCCCGCACAGATCCAGCTTCCCCGAGTAGAGGAAATCCAGGATGACGGAGAAAGCCTCGGAGGTGACGATGTCCAGCGAGGCCGTGCTGTGGCGGCCGCTGTCCTGGATGTAGTGGATGAGCAGCGCTCGGAAGTAGCCGCTGTTGGCGAACAGGATGTTCTTGTGGGCTTTGAAGATCCTGCCCTCCACGATGATGCTGCAGTCGCAGAAGAAATCCCGCTTGCGCTGCTCGTTCAGCTCCCCCAGCAGTTTGGTGTAGTACGACTGCACTTCCATGGCTGTGCGGGGAACAGAGCGAGCCGTCAGCACCGGCACCGGGGGGACACCGGCACCGCGGGGACACCGCGGGGACACCGGCACCGGGGGGACACCGGCACCGGGGGGACACCGGCACTGCCACCCCCTCCCACCGCTGCGGGAACACCGCGGGTACCGGGACAGCGGGAGCCGCGCCAGCACACCGGAGACACCGCCAAGGATCGTCCTGCCCGGCCCCGGGGCTCCGTCCCGCCCGGTACCGGGGGTTTCACCTCCCTCCAAGGTCCGTCCTGCCCGGTACCAGCATCCCCTAGAACGCCTAGGTACCGGCATACCCCACCGCGCCAAGAACCATCCTGCCCGGTACAGGGCCCCCTCCCAGCTCTGAGCACCGCCCTGCCCGGTCGCGGGGTGCCCGGGAACGCGTGTCCGCCCAGCCCGGGGAACGCTCGGTGCCCACCGCTCACCTCCGCCCGGCCCCGCTCCCGGCGCCGCTCCCGGTCCCGCCCGGCCGCCGTAGCCGGGCCGCGCCCCCCAGGGCGGGGCGGGAAGTGACGTCATAGTCCCGGCTCCGGGGTGGGGCCCGCGGGGTGAGGGGTCGGTAAATATTGGTGACGTCACACCGCCAAGATGGCGGAGGGGTGAGCGGGGCACGGCCGGGGGGACCGGGAACTGGAACGGGACGGGAACGGGACACGGACCGCCGTGGGCACGGGGCGGCGGCCAGGGGCTTGGGGGGGTGGGATCTGGGAGCTGGGATTGGGATCTGAGATCTGGGGTTGGGATCTGGAGCTGGGGTTGGGATATGTGGTCGGGGTCTGGATTTGGGGTCGGGATCTGGGGCTGGAATCTGGGGTCGAGATCCGGGTCTGGAGTTGGGATCTGGGCTCGGGATCTGGCTCTGGGTGTGGGTTTGGGCTCTGTTCGTGTCGCCTGACGCCGTGTCCGCGCAGGGAGGACGGCGGCTGGTGGCGGAGCTGGCTCCAGCAGAGCTATCAGGCCGTCAAGGAGAAGGTGCGAACCGGCAACCGGCACCGGGCGGGACCCGCGGGGCGGCGGGGCTGAGCGCAGCCGGGAGGGTCTCCCCGAAGCGGGATTGGGATGGATTTGCCGGGAATCTTCCGGCTCTGGGTCATGCCGGGCTCTGTCATGTGAAGATCACCCTCAGAGCAGAGGGGGCTGTGCTTCCAGCATGGCTTGGTGGTGTGTAATTTCCTGCCTGTGACTGCACTGCTTGTGCTAATTATACACAAAACTTCGACCCAGGCTTTTCCCAACCTGTGTTTTTCCTCGTCTTAGCTTCAAAACCTGCTGGAATGTGTTTTGGGCATAGCAGATGCTGTTGTTATTCAGGTTATTCTGGTTTTGCACATTCCCCAGGTTGGGGTGAGGGCTCTGCTGGGCTAAACTCTCACACTTGAGTTTCTGTAACATCCTGGGAGCCATCAGGGCTTTGCTGGGGAGCCAAAAGCCTGGAGAATCCATCTGCTGTCTCCTTGCAGTCCACAGAGGCTTTGGAGTTCATGAAGAGGGACCTGGCTGAGTTCACCCAGGTGGTGCAGCACGACACTGCCTGCACCATCGCTGCCACGGCCAGCGTGGTCAAGGACAAGCTGGCAGTGAGTAGGGGCTGGGAGAGCTTCAGCATCATCCTGTGCCCCCCCTGCCACAAGCAGGGACACCTCCCACCACCCCAGGGTGCTCCTAGCCCCGTCCAGGGATAATTCCAGGGATGGGAGAGCCACAGTTTCTCTGGGAATTCCATCCCACCACCCTCCCAGGGGAGGATTCCTTCCCAAGATCCCATCTAACCCCACCTTCCTTCAGCTTAAGGCCTTTCCCTGTTGTCCTGTCACTCTGTGCCCTTGTGGATGGGCGTGGGGGGGGTTCCTGTGGTTCCCTCCCCGCTGTGCTGGGCAGTGTCACTGTGGGGTGACAGGGGCTCTCCACACCAGCTGTGAGCCTCAGCCCTGCACAGCTGCTGCTGCTGCTGGGACAGTCCCACCCCAAACCAGCCCCAGACCTGGCTGTGTCCTTCCCACAGAGCCTCAGCTCAGCTCCCCCCCTGGGGCAGCTGCCTCCCACCACACCCTTCTCCCTTTCCTGAAGGGACAGATCCTGCTTCCTTGGGGATCCTGCCCAGAAATTCTGGGATGTTACTGACACTGTGCTGCCTCTTCCCTTGAAGAGGGCAGAAGGCTCCTCAGGTGCCACTGAGAAGGTGAGGAAGGGGCTCTCTGACTTCCTGGGGGTCATCTCGGACACCTTTGCCCCCTCCCCGGACAAGACCATTGACTGTGACGTTATCACGCTGATGGCCACACCCTCAGGTACCACTGAGCCCTACGACAGTGCCAAGGTGAGTGTGCCCCTCTGGGGGCTGGCATCCTGTCCCCTGGCCCCTGGCCCTGCCCTGACAGCTGTCCCTGTGTGTCTCCTCCAGGCTCGTCTCTACAGCCTCCAGTCCGACCCAGCCACCTACTGCAACGAGCCTGACGGTATGGGGGGCTGCAGGGGGCTGCCCTGGGGGTCGGGGGGCCAGCAGGAATTCCCTGGAGCCTTTGGCCAGCAGGGCTGGCTTTGCCTGTAGCTGTTCTTCTCTATGAAGAGCAGATCTGGCTCTTGTCTCAAAGACCAGCTTAGGCTGAGTTTACTGGCCCAGTTTAAATTGGCGCCACGTGTCCTTGGGCTGGCAGAAGAGTTCTGAGCCCTCTGTCTCCCTCCTCCTCCTCATCTCTCCAGTGAAACTTCCCCAAACTGTGGTTTGTGCCAAGGATTGTTATCCCTGTGCTTGTCCCAAACAGGCCCTGCTGAGCTGCTCGAGGCCTGGCTGGCTCAGTTCAACCTGGAGGAGAAGAAAGGGGAGATTGCAGAGCTGCTGGCAACCAGCCCTTCCATCAGGGCACTCTACACCAAAATGGTGAGGCCCTGCCTGGGCGATTCCTCCTTTGGGGAATGCTGCAGGAAAGCCCCGAGCTGTTCGTCCCCTGCCGCTGGCATGGAAACAGCTGTGGTTGCAAATGGAAAAAATGGTTGCAATAAAATGGGAGCTGCAGGCTCTGGGAGGAGAGAGGGGCATGGCAGCAGCTGCAGCTCTGCCTCTGAGGGGCTCATCCCTTTCCCTGACCCCTTTCCCAGGTCCCTGTGGCTGTTTCCCACTTGGAGTTCTGGCAGCGCTACTTCTACAAATTGCATCGCCTGGAGCAGGTGGGTCGGGCTGGGAGGGGATTCCCTGGGGCTGCTTTTCCTGGGAAAACAGGGAGCTGGGCTGGCTCCTTGGAGTCAGTGATGCAGAAATGCCTGGGGGAAGGAAGGGACTGGGGCTGTGAGCAGCTGCTGATGCTGGATTCCCTGCAGGATGAAGCCAGGAGGGAGGCTCTGAAGCAGCGAGCGGAGCAGAGCATGCACCAGGAGGAGCCGGGCTGGGAGGAGGATGAAGGTGAGACAGGTCTGGGGGCTCTGGGAGGCTTGTGTGGAGAATTTGTGGTGGGGTGGTGGCTCCTCCTCACTCCCACAAATCCCAGTGGGCAGTGAAGGGGCAGCTCCAGTCTCTGCGCAGTGACCAGTGATGGGATCTGGGCACCTGGAGCTGTGTCAGGGGGGTTTAGGTTGGATGTCAGGAAAATGTTCTTCCCCCTGGGGGTGTTGGGATGTCTGTGCAGGGCCAGGGGTTGGACTGGATGATCCCTGTGGGTCCCTCCCAGCTCAGGACATCCTGTGATTCTGTGAAATCCAGCTCCCAGCCCGGCTGCTGCTGCACTTGCTGAAACATCTCTCGCTTCTCTTCTGCCTCCCTACAGAGGAGTTCTTGGGGATGTCCCCCCTGCCTTGTGCTAACATCACATTCCCAGGAGCAGCACAGAAAGAACCTGCCCCGGAGGGAACCCACCCCGCTGCTCCCCAGGGCCCCTCGGGGCAGAGCTGGGCTGTGCTGCCCCCAGAGCTGGTCCCAGTGGAGCAGAGCCCCTCGGAGAGCAGCGAGAGCGTGTCCCTGGTTACTCAGATTGCAAACCCTGCCTCTGTGCCTGCCACCCAGCTACAGACTGCAGCTCCACCCCTGGGCACCCAGGACCTCTCCCAGAGGCTGGAGGAGGCCACTTTGGAAGAGCAGAGCTCCCTGCCAAATCCCCCAGAGGCTGCTCAGCCTTGTGCACCTGCCGAGGGATCAGCAGCATCCTCAGAGCCAGCAGCTGCAGCGGAGCTCAGAGAGCTGGAGAGCAAAGGCCAGGCCAGGACAGAGACTCTGAGGGAAGAGGGGCCCACAGATCTGAGAGTCTTCGAGCTCAACTCGGACAGTGGCAAATCCACCCCCTCCAACAACGGCAAGAAAGGTTTGTGTGGAGTTTGGGAACCCCCTGGGAGAGGCAGCTCTTGGGGAAAGGGCTCTGGGTTGGTGGTGCTCAGGGAGAGGAGAGGGAAAGTGATCAAAGGTCTGCTGGCCGAGACCCTCCGTGGAGGGAATGTGGTGGTTCCTTCCCTCTGCCTGTCATCCCTAGGAATGTCCCAATGACAGTCCCCAAGTCTAAGTCCCTCCTGTTGTTCCTTATCCACTGGAACCCAACACATCCCAGTTTTCCCAGGCCAGAGGAGAAAATGTTCCAGCATCCACCTCTCCCACTTGTGCTGCACCAGCCCTGGCTGTGAGGGAAGCAAGCTCGGTCCATCCCATCCCTGTCAGGGAGCTGTTCCTGGGAGTGTGGAGGCTTTCCCTCCTCAGGCAGGCTGTGTTACCTCAGAGCCTGGAGAATTCCAAGGCTTTGGGGCCAGCTCCGGTGGCTCAGTGGGATGTTTGTGTTTCCAGGCTCCAGCACGGATATCAGCGAGGACTGGGAAAAGGACTTTGATCTGGACATGACAGAAGAGGAGGTGCAGCTGGCGCTCTCCAAGGTGGAAGTGTCTGGGGAGGTGAGTCAGGGGAGGCAAAACTGCCCCCCAAAAGCATCACCAGCCCCTCAGGGTGGTGCTGCATGAGCAGAGAGGGGCTGGTGGGATGAGTTTGCAGGCAGATCCCTGTTGGGAAGGTGTGGGACTGCGAGGATACACCAGGCTTTGTGCTGACTCAGGTGCCCTGGGCAGGAGGAGCTGTTGACTTACACAAACAAACGGTTGAAAACGGCTCAGAAACAGTCCAGAAACGAATTCCCTCTTGTTTGCAGCTGGAAGATGAAGAGTGGGAAGACTGGGAATAAAGCAGCTACTCCCAGTGTGTGTCACAGGCTCATTTCCACCATCGAATGTGAATCCGATCACGGAGCGGCCGTTCCTTTGTGTGTGACTGTGCTGGGGGTTGCAGTTCCAGGCTGGAGGAGTTCCATTCCTGCTAAAACCTGTGGGCAACTCAAGTGACCCCTTCAGATCCAGGAGGAGGAAGCAGGAGGTCACTGGGCACACAGGAGCCTGACTTCTGCGTAGGTCCTAGAGGCTGGCCAAGCCCAAACTGACCCTGATGTTGGGAAGAGGCAGAGTGAGGGGTCCCTGGGGCCAGCTGGGCTCCCAGAGCCCTGCCAGCTGTGCTGGGTGCTGCCAGGCTTGCCAGCTGGCTCCTTCCTTGCTTGTGTGTGCACGTGCAAAACCCACAGCTGAGAGGCTCCTGGATGTGGCTGTGCCTGCTGCGCTCGCTGCTCTGCAATTCCCACCCGGAAAACAACACCCAGGGAGGGCCTGAGGGCTGGAGGTGCTGCACAAAAAGGCGCTTGGCTCGTGGCTTTGATCCTGGAAGGAGCCAAACCCCCTGCCAAACCCTGAGCTTCTGCCTGGCTTCTTGTCTTGGAAGCTTTTTCTCAAAGGAAACTCCCGTTTCCAGCAGTTCCTCAAAGAGCCAAGGCCTGCTGCTCCCCTCCCTTTGCAGCTGCACCACCTCCCTGCACTGGGTTTTGTGTCTTTCTAGTTAAATTCCCCAAGCAAAATCCTCGTGGCTTGCTCTTACTGGAGCCCTGCTGGGCTGGCAGTGGTTGGGGTCACCTGGGAACAGAATCCCTCGTGCTGGTGCCCAGTTCAGCCCTTGCCTGACCCACTGAGCACTTCAGCCTCTGCTTGGCCAGAGAGAGGCTCCCAAATGCGGGTGTTCTCTGCTGCCTGAGGCTGTGTCCCCATCTGAGCCCTGTCCCTCCCGTGCCAGCCCTGCAGCCACCGCGAGCTCTGCTGTTCTCACTTGGGTTCCTTCACTCCAGCCCCCCGTGACTGCTTGTGACGCTTCCTTCAGCCCCACGGCCTCTCTTTGGGGCAGTTCCCTTGTTATGACACGAGATGTTGCTGCTGCACAGTTATCCCGAGGGGACGGTGCCCTCACTGCCCTGCCTGGCCTTTGGGGCGGTGGGGTGACACTTTTTGCCTTTGTCCTGCCCCTTCCACTGCGGCTGGAGGTTTCCTGCTGGGTTTGGGCAGCACTAAATGAGGTGCCCTTGGAAGAGTTGGGGATTTGGGGTTGGGTTTTTTCTCCTTTGGGATGACTTTGGAGCATCCCTGTCCTGCCAAAGCCCTGGGGACAACTCTGCTCCTGCCTGGGGTGTGGTGGGCCCGGCAGGGCCTCACCTTGTCCTGGCTCAGGTTGTGGTGGGCAGGGGACGCAGGGGACACCGGTGGGGACCTGGGGCTGGCGTGAGTCCCAGCTGATCCCACGGCAGAGCTCGAGGGTGCAGCATCTGTGTCACTTTCTTTTCTTCTTTAGTGGAATTAACCGTTGGGTTGGTTGTGCAATATTCTCTGTTCTTGAACTATTCCGCATCCCTCTGAGCCTTTTCTAGCTGGGGTGACAAACCAGGAACAATTCTAACAGCTGGTAGTTTTGTAACGATGACTTTCTCCAAACCTTTTACAGACTTGCAGTTAACAGCAATTAAAGGAGTTCTCAAGAGTCTCTGCCTGTCCCGGGTGTTCTCATTTCCTGCAGGGTGGGGATGACACAATTTTTCTTTGCTGCCATCTCCCTCAGGGGAGGCAACCCCCACTTTCCAGGGCTCTGAGTTACCCCATAAAACCACCCAGAGCTTGTCTCTGGCTGGCCCATCACCCACGAGCCTGGGTAGATGGCAGACCCCATCCAACAGCCCCTTCCAATGGGGACATTCCAGGATTCCGGGACACCACGGGGCTGCTGGCAGTGGAGGGGGTTTGTCCCAAGGATTCCTGACACCGTTCCCAAGGGATGCTGCCTGGGGGGGGGGGGGAACGCTGGGCTCCACCAGCTCTTTTCCCTTCTGCAGCCAAGGGAATGGGACATCAAGGAGGGGACAGGGATGAGTGACAGGACAGAGGTGACAGGACACGAGTGACAGGACACAGGGGACAGGACACAAGTGGCTGGACGAATGATGGGGTAGAGGTGACAGGACACGAGTGACAGGACGGAGGTGACAGGACACGGGGCAGGACACGAGTGACAGGACACGAGTGACAGGACACAAATGACAGGACGCCGCCGCTCGCTGGGGGCGCCCGATCCCCGCGGCCGCGCCCCGCCGCCCTCCGCGCGCACAGGTTTGGCCGCCCGCGGCCGCCGTCCGGCCCGCGCCCCGCCCGGTGCCGCCATATTTTGGCCGCCGCCGCCAGCCCCGGAGCCGTCGCCGCCGCCGCCGCGATGGGTGAGGGCCCTGAGGGGCGGGCGCGGCTCGGGGAGCACCGGGCACGGCCGAGGGGGTTTGGGTGGAGCCGGAGGAGCCGCCCCGGTGCCGGGCAGCGCTCACAGCCCGTCCGCCCCGCGCTGCCGCCGCCGCCCTCGCCTCTCCCCGGCGTCCCGGGCGCTGCCGGGGCTGAGGGCGGCGGGCCCGGCGCGGCCGCTGAGTCACCCCGGGGCCGCTCCGGGGGCTCTGGGGGCACGGGGAACCTTCGGGGGGGCTCGGGGAGGACGGCCCGGGGGCTGTGAGCGCTGGAGGAGCGGCCCCGAGGTGAGGCGGGGGGTTCTCGGTGAAATACCCCGGCCCGGGGCTGTCCGTGCTGCAGAGCCCGGCTTGGCTTTGGGAGCTCTGAGAGCCCCTTTGGGGGTGGCGGGGCTGTAACTTCGGGGTATTTGGGGCTGTGCTGCTGTAGCTGAAGCCTCCCCGGGCTGTCACATCTCTCTGCTCCGTTGGAATTCCCGGAGAAGTGCTGGATTTAAATCCCGACCTCTCCAGCAAACCTCTCCGCCGTCCTGATAACCCGGCACGGGGGGTTTGGGTTCTTGGGACTTTAGTCCACGTGAAGCTCCGGCCCCCAATGTCACCGTGCCGCGCTGTCCCGGTGTCCCCGCGGGTGACGCTGATGGACAGGGCCGGGATGTGCTGCTCTGTTCCCTGCGAATAAATCCCGCCCCGGTGCCAGGACGCCTTTTAAATCCCTCCAAAAAGTGCTTTAATTCCAGCAGCTTCTTTCGTTTTGATGTGCCTGATGTGGGAGGTCCCAGCTCGGCGAGGAGAAGTGGCTTTATTATTATTATTACTGTTATTATTATTATTATTTCGAGGGTTCCTGTAGAAAGACACGGTTTGGAAGGATGAGGTGGAAAAGCCGAGCCTGTAGCAGCCGTGTTTTCCTTAAAGTTTCCTTAAAATCTTCTGGGAAATAAGCACGAAAACGTTTCCATTTTCCACCTGCAATATTGTCTTTTAAGCAGAAACTAAATGGTTTTAAAGTGGCGAGTTTAGGTTGGTTATTGGGATGAAATTCCTCCCTGTGAGGGGCTGGGATGGAATTCCCAGAGCAGCTGTGGCTGCCCCATCCCTGGAATTATCCCTGGCCGGGTTGGATGGGGTTTGGAGCGACCTGGGGTAAGTGGAAGATGTCTCTGCTGAACTTTCACCTCCTTCCAAATCAGGGATTCAGCGAAGCCCCAAACCTGCCCTGGGAGGTGGGATTTTGCCTGTCGGGATCTCCTCAGGAGCTTTTCTGCCTCCAAACCCTCCTGAGGTGTTCCACAAGTCACTGACCACGTCTCTGTGTGTGCCTGCTGCACCTCCCAGCCCAGAACAGCTTTGAAATCTTAATTTATTAAGGCTTGAGATGTAAAACCCGGCAGCTCTGAGGAGCAAAACGTCCTGGGGGGGCCTGGTGGGGATGTCTGGAAAACTCTTGGAGCTGAGAAATTCGTGCACAGGAGCTTCCCCTTCTCCCCGCCACTGCAAGAGTTTAACATCCCCCTTGTTTGAACCGTCCCCGTGTAACTTTATCATTTTTAATTTTATTATTTTTAAACAAGCTGAGGCTGGGGGTTTTTTTCTTCATTATTTTAAGTTAATGGTGCTGTTGGAAATCGCCATCAGCTCATTCCTGGTTTGCCACGCAGGTGCAATCTTTAAATGCCTTTTCTTAGCGCTGTTTAACCCCACGGAGCAATCCTTATGCTCATTTCTTAATAAAACCCCCGTGGCTGATGAATTGAACAGGCTGATTTTGCTCTGTTTGCTTTCGTTAAGCAGAGCAAACATGAACTTTGTCAAGGTTGGAGGTGGGGAGGGGGAAGAGAGTTTCATCGTGAAAATCCTGCAGGAGGGAAAGTCCTGATTCCTCCGGGCTGCTGAGGTCCAGAGAAATCTGCTTAGCAAATCACACAGCGCTGCTTGTTCCTGAGGCGAAGCACGTGTTAAAAGGGATTTTATATCTCTCTCTAATTATCTCCGAGTGTTTCTGGTCGGTTTTAATCTTTGACTCCCCTGGCTCGAGTTGGGAGTGGATCCAGTTCGAGTTTTTCCCTGTTTTTAGGGATTGTTCCAAGCGACTCTCAGCTGCCACACTTGATCAGTCCGTTCTAAAAGGAATTCTGCGTGGATAAATCGGACTTAAACCCTCAAAATTTTGGGATGAAAAGCTCCAATGAGGAGGAGGGAGGATGGAGGAGTCGCTGAGTTCTTTCCCCACCGAGGCAGGGACATTCCAGAGGGATTCCTGATCTCGGGGAAAGAGAAAACAAAACTGCCTGACAGAGAATTCCCCCAAAGAGAGATTTGTTCCCTCTCCCTTCCCCCTCGGAGCGCGGCACATTCCAGCGCTGATATCACATCCCCGGGAGCCAAAATAACCGCGGGGATCAGGGAATTACCCCTGGAGAACAACCCAGGCGGATTTCTGCCTCTTTTCCAGGGTTTAACTGCTCCTGGGGGAGTTCTGGGGTGGTAGGGACAGCCCAGGCTCGTGGTTATTTGACAGGATTTTATTTTTTGGTGTGGTTGTTCTGTTTAGCTTCATTTGTTCTGTCTTCTGAGCAAACAAAGTGAGGTTTTGCCTTTTATATTTTTCTATTTGTTCGCTGCAAAACTATCAGTAAAAAAAAAAAAAAGTGCTTTTGACAGGGAAAAAAATGTTCTTTTGACTGATTTCTGGTAGCAGCTCAGAGCTGTCCTTTCACACATCAATCCAACTCCTTTTATGTAGTTATTCATATAAATTTATATACTATAAACTACTTTTATGTATTTATTCATTTGATTTGTATTTAAGTGCTACAGATGATTTAGTCTTCTTTTTCCTAGGCTTTCAACTCACTTGATAAAAGTCGTCCTGGACACATTTTATTTTATTTTTTTTCCTAGGAGAATCCTCTGGAGATAATTAATTCTGTTAGGAAGGGATGGGGAGGATCCTCTGGGATTTCAGGGAAGTGGAGAATTACGAGGAGCGAGGTTTGCCCCGTGAAACTCCGTTTATTTCGCTGCAATTTGTCTGATTTAAGAGGAGCTGAAATTATAAATCACCCACTTTATCCCATCCCGGGGAAAATTTGGGTGAAAAGGGCTTTTAGAGGTCACCTGGGAGCGGGGACTAATTGGCAGATTAGCGCTGATGAACTTCCTCAAGTGCTATTTATTTACACTTTGCATAATTCCCGCTGCAAAGAGCAGCTGTCAGCCTCTCCTGGCCGGCCTTGGGAAGGTTCCCTGTGGGGAAAAAAGGGAATTTTGGCTTGAAAAGAGTCGTGTCAGGTCTGGCTGTGCCTCCTCCCTGAGTCAGCAGCACAAATCCGGCAGTGACTCAGCTCCCAGGCTTTCATCAGCAGCTGAAGGGAAAACGTTGGAAGCAAATTCTTCTTGTCTTGCAGAGAATTGGGAAGAGGAGGGGTTGGATTCCACATCCAGGAATATCCAGGAGTCGTTATAGTAACAACTCTGGAATCTGAGTTTCCTGCTGAGCCTTCAAAGTTCAACTTTCACCCCCTTTTTTCCTTTCTTTTAAGTGGGAAATACCTTCCCGTCCTCCAGCTTATGCTCCCAGGGTTTAATCAGCAGCTGAAGGGAAAATGTTGGAAGCAAATTCTTCTTGTCTTGCAGAAAATTGGGAAGAGGCAGGGTTGGATTTCCCATCCTGAACATCCAGAAGTCTTTATAGTCACTCTGGAATTCGAGTTTCCTGCCTGTGGTGGATTTTAATTCCCTGCTGAGCCTTCAAAGTTCAAACTTTCACCCCCTTTTTCCTTCCTTTCAAGTGGGAAATACCTTCCCATCCTCCAATTTATGAGTGTGGCAACTTGAACTCGTAATTCCTTGGCAGCTGGAGGGTTTTTTTTCCCTTCAGTGAAGCCAAGAGGGGCCAAATTTCTCCCAGCTCCCGAGGGGGTTTCCTTGGCACAGGAAATTGGGAAGGTGTTGTTGAGTTTAGTTTCTTCCTTAAGTTTGAAATGCAAATATTGATTAAAAAAAAAAAAATTGCTTTTTTTTTTTCTGGAGCTGTGAATGAAGTTCACTAATCCAGGGAGACACGAAAGGCAGAGCTAAAGCAGGTGGGATGTTTTGTCCAAGCTGGATGAGAACTTTTTTAAATGGAATGAACCTTGCGGGAATTGTTGTTTTCTTGTGTGAACTCCCTGAGGTTCTGAGTTCAGTGTCTGTAAAAGGAAATCTCTCCAGAGAAAAGTGAAAATCTGGGGCTGGAGGATTCCCTGCCCCATTCCTGACAGATCCTGATTAATGGGGATATTCCCAAATGGAATTGGAGTTTAGAGTTAACACAGAGGGAACTGGGTGTTTGCTACTGAAACATTCCAGACCCGGAATTTCTCCTGCTGGGTTTTATTCCCTGAGTTTGGTCCTGCTGCAAGTCCAGAGCTCCCCGTGAGCTCCTGATCCTGCATTTCTCACACCCACTGCCGTGGGAATGGGCTGGAATGTCCCAAATCAGCGTTTTCCTGCCATTAAACCATTGCCAGAGATGATGGACTGGGAGAAATCAATGGAAATCATCTGCAGGGATAAACTCTGGGGGAAAACAACCCAGAGAATTTTGTGCCAGCCAGCCCTGAAGGGTTGTTATTCTCTTTGGGGTTTCCCTGCAGGAGGACAGTTCTTGATGCTCTGGGCCAAAAAATAAAACCCTTAAAGGACAAGGTGCTGAGTTTGGTGGCAGCTGGAGTGTCGTGTGTCACTTGGCTATTTCTGTGCCTGCTGCTAATCCCGTGTGTGTCCTCGCTTTTCCTTCCTCCTTTCCTTCAAAACCACCTCTGAGTTGGAGCCTTTGCCTTCCAAAAGGAGGATTAAGAGCCTTAAATTGTTTGGAGAACTGAGCTGTCAAACTCTTCCGTGTGGCTTCATGAGGCACAACGGGGTGGGAATATCAATAAAAACACGACAGTGCTGCTTAAATCCATTTTCTGAATTAAAATCTATATCCAGGTGACACCTGGCTGTTGTGTGGTCAGATATAAACCCCTAAAACCTGTAGATTTCTTTATTTTTTGGCGTCTTTTTTAGCTGGTTTTGAGAAATCACAGAACTGAAAGGATTTTGTTTCCTCTCCTGTTAAAATATTAATTTTTTTCCCAGTTGTTTTCTCTCTTCAGTAAGGAAAAGCTGGATATTTGTATTTAGGAGATGTTTTTCCTTGGGTTGGCCGTGGGCTTTTGGGTCTGACACTTCTGCAGTTGATCCTGGAAGGGCTCCAAGAGTGGCTGGAGGCTGTTGATAAGTGGGACAGAAACACTGTGGGGGCTGAGGGTGCCTCAGGCTGGGAATGAGGAGATTAAACTGCACAAACTTCCACCTGCCCTCAGCAGCTGGAGAAAAACCCAAAAATACTGATTTTTCAGCTGAGTTCTGGGGGAGTAACTTGCTTCAAGGCTGGTTGGTTGATGCTGAGAAAGGCACAAATGTGTAAATAACGTCAGAGGTGGGAGAATTTGGGGAGTTTTTCCATGTTCAAAGCAGGATTGAGGGGTTTCTATCCTTCCCTACTTCAGTTACAGCACCTGGCTGCCCTCAGCTGTGCCAAAAGTCGGATTATCCCTTCCCTGACTGAGAAGGGAAACTCTGAAGGAATCAGGTTGGAATTGCTGCCTTGGTCAGGTCCTGACACCTGGTGGGTGTCCCTCACCTGCAACTCTGCCCTGGGCTTGTTAGAAACTCAAAAACCTTCATTCTCCTGTGGTTTTTGCTCTCTGGGAATAAATATCCAGGGAAAAGAAACCCAAATAACAATTCCTGCTGTTGGGTTTTTGCTCTCTGGGAGTAAATATCTGGGGGAAAAAAAAAGCCAAATAACGATTCCTGCTGAAAACCAGCACTTGGAGCAAATGAATATATTTCATCTGCTTATTCCATGCCTTGGGAGGACACCGAGGAGCAGTGACAAGAAACCCTGAGGTGGATTTTTTTTTCCTCTGTTTTCACAGAAAACTATCGAATGAAGAGCTACAAGAACAAAGCCCTGAACCCCGAGGAGATGCGCCGCCGGAGGGAGGAGGAGGGGATCCAGCTGCGGAAACAGAAACGGGAGCAACAAGTAATTGTCACCTTCAGTGGGCTGTGCTCAGCCTTGTCACAGTCCAGATTGTGCTGCTGCCTCACTGCAACCTGCAAGGATCTGTGCCTTAAAGTTTGTTGGCAGTCCTTACTTTTTCTATTCTGAAATCTTGCTTTTTTTGCCCCCCCCTCTTTTTTTTTTCCTTTTTTTTCCTCCTTTTTTTTTTTTTTTTTTTTTCTGGACTCGGTTCACATGGAGAACTTTCCAAGCATTTTATTCTTGGGCTGCTCGAGGTTTTTTTTTTATTGTTCACAGATCCTTGATTTTTAAAGGATTTTTTTTTTTTTAGCTATAATTAGTGGATGGGATTATTTCCTGGAGGAACAGGAAGAGCAAGTGAAAGTTTGGCCTGCATGTATTTCTTCACCCTGGGTGTATTTCTTTTTTTTTTTTGGAAGCACGAGGTGATTCTCAAGTGATATGTTTGGCACTAAATATTTGCTTTATTAGCAGCTTACCCAAGCTGCTTTTTGCCCAGTTCTTCCCTGATTTTGGTCAAATTCTGCACTTCCCTGCCCAGGTTGCTGAGTGATTTGGGAATTTGCTTATCTGAGGGCAAAACTTAACCAAGATTTGTGAGCCAGAGAGTGCAGAGCTGCTGTTAGTGACCACTTTTCCCTCAGCTTCCCTTCAGTCCAGGCAGGATCTTGGTTGAGGAACAAGAATGTCCACTTGTGGAGCCTGTCCATCCTCGTTTTCTAATAACAATCCCTGTGCTTTGTTCCCCACCAGCTCTTCAAAAGGAGGAACGTGGAGCTGATCAACGAGGATGACTCCATGTTTGACAGTCTCCTGGTGG
Source organism: Chamaea fasciata (assembly GCF_029207755.1). NCBI lineage: Eukaryota > Metazoa > Chordata > Aves > Passeriformes > Sylviidae > Chamaea > Chamaea fasciata. Next base: position 1,865,754 of record NW_027094111.1, read on the forward strand.
ATTCCTACGTTACTTCCACGACCTGTGGGGTGAGATTCAGACACACTCAATGATTTGGGGGTGCTGGGACCCTGCAGAGATCCCCAGAGATGCTGTGGCTGCCCCATCCCTGGAATTATCCCAGCTTGGATGGAGTTTGGGATACTGGAAGGTCAAATTCTGCCCTTGGCAGGAGGTGGAACTGGATGAGCTTTAATCTCTTCCCAACCCAAACCATCCTGGGATTCTGTGATTGCATGGAACTGCCCAGCTCCAATGGTTTTATTCCCTCAATTTCAGGAGTGTTTGTGTAAGTGGGTGCAGGCAGCTGGAACAGCCACAAACCCTCAGCTAAAATGCCAAGAGGAAATTGATTCCTGAGGGGAAAGGTTTATTCCAGTGGAGCCACGAGCCCTGCAAAGCTCAGCCCATGGCCAGGGAATCCCCATCCTGCTGCTCACTCTGGTTTATCAAGGGTTATTCCCAGCTGCATGATCAAAAATCCTCCTCCAGTGTCCTCCCCTTTTATCCCATTTTCCCCAGCAGCGTTGCAAATGTGATCCCCAGTTTGGAATCTTTGGATTTCTGAGCCCAAATCCTGGGAGGATGTCATGCCTGTGATGTCTGAAATGAAACCATTTCTCTGTTCCCCTCTGCACCTTTCCAGGAGGGATTGATCACAGGAGAGATGGTGGAGATGCTTTTCTCTGATGACCCTGACCTCCAGCTAGCAACCACTCAGAAATTCAGGAAATTACTCTCCAAAGGTAAAGAAAATAACTCATCCCTGCCCCAGCATCCCACAGAGCCTTTTTGCGAGGGTTTCTGCACAAAAGTTTTGCAGGTTGAGGGGGGAAAAAAATTCCTAATTATCTAGAAATGTGATAATCTCTGGTGTTGCTGATGATTGCCAGAATCAGCAAATGATTCTGCCAAGCTGCCCTGAGGAGTTGAGACCAGTTTGAGGGAATTAAATGAACATTTCAGGCTTGTTACTCCCCTGCATGAAGCCTGTTCATTCCCTGACACTGCCTTGCTCTTTCAGAGCCAAATCCTCCAATAGATGAGGTGATAAACACTCAGGGAGTGGTGGAGAGATTCGTGGAATTCCTGAAAAGAAGTGAAAATTGCACATTACAGGTAAAGGTGATTCTGTTTTCAGTTCTGCAGGGTGTGCAGCTGTTTAACTTGTGGACCCACAGGTGCTGTCCAGGGGAAAAAATGAGATTTCGAACCCCAAAAACGCAGGTCAGGTGATCTATAGGAGAAGATCAAACTAGTCTGTAATGTAAAAAAAAGTGTAAATTGCTCTGAATTAAATTCTTGGAATAATCCTGGCAAAAATCACCTAATTCAGCTGCAGCGGAAGAGAGTTTGGCCTTCCTGGAGCTGATGTTTCTGCTGAGATTTGGTGGAGCCATGGGGTAAACCTGCAGGAAGGAACTGTGTGAGGAAAAACCTCCATTGCTGGAGGCTTTTAGGCAGAGGCCAAGAGATGTTAGACGGGGGTTTGAGCAGTGCTGATCCTGCCTGGGGCAGAGGGGAGGCCTGGGTGCCTTCCTGGGATTCCTTCCAGCTTGGTAATGAGTCCTGGTCTCTTTGGAGGGGTTAAAGAGGCTTCCATACATGGAATTTGATCCAAGTTGATGACTGCTTTCCTCTCTCTCTGCCCTCTGGCCCCAGGCCATGGACCTTAATGTCCAGAACTGGGTGGAAATCTGGTTTTAAACCAAAAAAAGAGAAGCAAAACCAGGGAATTTTTGCTCAACTTCCCTTAAATCTTGGGGATGTTGGATGAAATATTGAAACTTTTTTATTTTGTGTGTTCCTGCACTTGTGTGCCTTCACTTTTCTTGCTGGGAAATGGTTGTGGAGGAGAAATGACGTGGTGGTGGCATCCCTTGCTCATCCTTTGAGCAGCTCTTTTATTGCTCAAGAAAACAAAATCCTTTGGCTATTGAGACATTCTCTTCCTTTCTCTCCCAAAACCTTTGTAGCAGAAGCGGAGCCAGGATGTAAAGAGAGTTATTTTGCTGCATCAGGCTGGTTTTATTCCTATTTATTCCTATTTATTTATTCCCTGGTTTCAGTTTGAGGCCGCGTGGGCCCTGACGAACATCGCCTCGGGCACTTCCCAACAAACCAAAATTGTCATCGAGGCTGGGGCAGTTCCCATCTTTATAGAGCTCCTGAACTCTGACTTTGAGGACGTTCAGGAGCAGGTAAGGATCACCCCTCCCTTTGGGGTTTTGGAGGGAGCCACGTGTTTAAAATGCAACGTTGAAATGGAGCGATCCCAGGTGGCTGCAGAGCACAGATTGTTGCCTGGAATTCCAGGGAAATTGTCTCCTCAGCACATTTCCTGTTTCTCCCTGGTAGAAACTGAATGCTAAAGCTGTTTGCTGTTTCCTTTCAGGCTGTCTGGGCGTTGGGAAACATTGCTGGAGACAGCTCTGTGTGTAGAGATTATGTCCTTAACTGTGCCATTCTTCCTCCCTTATTAATGTGAGTAGCAGTTCTGGGAGTCCCCTTGTAGCAGGGCAGCAGATTCCCTGGCAGTGTGGGATCCCTGGGAATCAAACCTCTGGGTCAGAGTAGTGGGAATCTGTGGACAGCATTCCTCACAGATTCCCTGGCACTTTGGGATCCCTGGGAATCAAACCTCTGGTTCAGAGGGAGAATGTGTGGACAAAATTCCTCACAGTTTCCTCGGTAGTGTGGGATCCCTGGGAATCAAACCCCTGGGTCAGAGGAGTGGGAATCTGTGGATAAAATTCCTCCACACCGCTCTGGGGCTGAAGCAGGTGCTGCTCCTTCACAGGGTGTCCCTCAGCTCCTGCTCTCTGCTTGGGCTGTGGGTTTTTATTTTTGGGATTGGAGTAGGGTCAGGTCTCTCACACCACCTCCCTCAGCACTGTGATAATGTGGTTCTGTCAGGCCTGGGCTCTGGCAAGAATTAATCTTCATCCCAGCCCTGGGAAGGTCAGGCTTTGTCCCAAATGGCTGATTTTGCTGCTCGTGGTGTCAGTCAGGGCTCAGCCTCACTCCTCACCCCACAGGACTCACTCTGAGCTCAGGCTGAGCGCTTTGTGCCACTTGATTTCTGGTGATGGCTGGGAATGTCTTCCTGGGCTGAACTGGAGCGGAATGTTTTGGTTGGAATTCTTTTGGTTCCCTCTGCTCCCACATCAAGGACAATAATCCCTGGTAATTCTCTGCTCAGGCTCCTCACCACGTCCACCAGGCTGACAATGACGCGAAATGCTGTCTGGGCCTTGTCCAACCTGTGCAGAGGGAAGAGTCCACCCCCTGAATTTGAGAAGGTGAGAAGAAATGCCCTGTTGGCAGCCAGGTGATGGGGACACACCCAGTTCAGGCCTTTCTCTGGGTTATTTTGGGCTGTTGACCTTGAGGAGGGCACAGGGTGAGGTTTTTGCTGCTGAGGTTGATCTGGATGTTTAATTTTTCCCAACCTTTCTGCTGGACCCCTCAAATAAGGCACAGGCCCAAGCTTCCATAGAAAGTTTCTCTAAACCGTTTTCTTCAGAACTCTGAAGTTTTGAGACTTCAAATGATGACCAGCAACTGTTCTGAGACCTGGAGATGGTGAAAACCAGGACTGCTGTGGCATCTTCCCTTTCCCTGTCCAGGGACCCTAACTAAAGGTCCTGCTGGCTTTTCAGGATCTCATCCTCCTTTGGAAACACAAAAACCTTTTGAATCAGCATGTTTTCACTTTTTCTAAGTGAAACCTCACGTATCGAAGCTGGGAAGCCTGTGGTGAGGGCTGAAATCTGAATTGAGTGTAAATATAAACCCACTTATAAATGAGATCTTGAATCTCATAATATTAATTTATCAATTCAGTTATAGATTTATCTATTCAATATTAATTTCTTGAGACTTGGTTTCAATATTGAGAGTCAGAGACAGGGCAGAGCTCTTTTCCAGGAGCTCCCAAAGCTCAGGGGAATCCCTCAGTGTGATTTGAGTGCAGCACCAAAGCTCTTGGGGTGGCTTGAGGGAGCTGTGGGAAAAGGGATGTGTGCCCATCCAGGACTTTAGCTGAGCAGGAGCAGGAGGTGTTTGCCTGCAGGTGTGGTGGTCCTGGCCTGGTGACTAACCCTGGGTGGTGGCTGTTGTTGCAGGTGTCTCCCTGCCTGCCAGTGTTGTCCCGATTGTTGTTCAACAGTGACTCTGACCTGCTGGCAGACGCGTGCTGGGCTCTGTCCTACCTGTCCGATGGTCCCAACGAGAAGATCCAGGCTGTGGTGGACTCCGGGGTGTGCAGGAGGCTGGTGGAGCTCCTAATGTGAGTATCTGTCAGGAGGCTGAGTGAGAGGATCCATCTGAATCCTGTCAGGGCACTCCAAACCTCCTGTGCGCACGGGATCCGGGCGGCTGAGCTGACCTGGGGTGATGAGGGAGGATCTGGAGCAGGTTCACAGCTGGAATTTGCTGGCTTTGGATTCCTGAGCTGAGGATTTTCCAGTTCTGCTCTGCACTGTGGAAAGACAACTGTGTTTGCCTCATCTTCTGCCCCAAAAATAACAAATTCACTGATAAAATAAACATTATCCCTACGAATTTTTGAAAATCAACCATTTTTTGAGTCGGCTTGACAACTGGGAAGAACGTTCTCCTTTCCCAGATTTCCTTAATGATTGCAGAGCGGTGTGTGCTCTCAAACTTCAAATGGAAGCCTGGTTATGAGGCAAATCAAAGAATAATGGCTAGGAGAAATCAGCTTGGCTTTGTTTCTCCTAAACCTCTGTGGAAAAGGGGATGGAGTCAGGATGCAAATGATCAAACTGCGTGGCAGCTTTGTTTCCAGCTCAGCTTACCCTGAGTTCTGTATGGCAGGGGGTGGAATCCTAAGGAAATCATGCAGGTGGGATAATAGGGAGGGGAATATCCTGAATATCCCAGTGATCTGATGGATTTGGGGTTTATCTTTGCACAATTTCCCTGCAGGCACAACGATTACAAAGTGGCCTCTCCAGCTCTGCGAGCCGTTGGCAACATCGTAACGGGAGATGACATCCAGACCCAGGTGAGAGGAGAGGGGATTATCCCTGCAGGGAATGCAGGGCCTGGCACTGGGAATCCCATTTCTCCTTCCTTTCTTCCTCCCAAAGGTGATTCTAAACTGCTCAGCCCTGCCCTGCCTCCTCCATTTATTGAGCAGTCCCAAGGAATCCATCAGGAAAGAGGCGTGCTGGACCATATCCAACATCACAGCAGGGAACAGAGCACAAATCCAGGTACAGTCTCCTCCAGCCCTCCTGCAGTCATCCCAGATTCCAAGCTCAGCGTTAAGGATTTGCAGCTTTTTTCCTCAGCCTGACCCTCAGAGGCTGGATTGGTTCACATCTCTTACAATGCAGTCATTTGGAAATTTGCTCCTGCCAAAACGAGCTTAAAAAAAAAAAAGGGAATGAAAATTGGGAATGGCAGCAGCACATGGACTGAATCCCACGGATTGGATCAGTGGGATTAGAGGAGATGCAGCCTCTTTCTCTCCATCCTCAATCCCTTTGAAGAGCTGGATCCTTTTCCTGACCTACATAGGGAAGCAGAGCTTTCGGGATTGATGGAATTCCAGGGATTGTCTGCCGTGCTGCTTATGGAATATCTGCTTTTAACAGGATTTGGCTGAGGAATAAACCACAGGAATCACTGCAGCGCTGTGGCTCACATTGGGATATGGAGGTGGAGGGTTTCTTTCAGGTGCTGGGAAGCTTTTTGGGAAGTGTTTCCAATCCCTGCCCTCTGTTCCCAGGCAGTGATAGATGCCAACATTTTCCCGGTGCTGATCGAAATCCTGCAGAAGGCGGAATTCCGCACGAGGAAAGAGGCAGCCTGGGCCATCACCAACGCCACCTCAGGAGGGACCCCTGAGCAGATCAGGTATTCCCTCACCTCCTCCTCCTCCTGCTGCCTGAATTCCTGGCAGTTTGGCCTTGAGGGGAATTTTCCAGGCAAAGGATGAATTTGGAGAAATTCTGGAGAGCGACTTGAGACGGGTGATTTGGAATTTCCTTCTGGACGAGGATAACCTGATCCCAAACTTTCGCCATCCCTCTTTGGATAGTTGAGGCTAAATATCCAAGCCTAATGGCAGATTAAATTCATTGACAGGTGGATTTGGAGAGACATGTCTAAACTTAATGACAGATTAAAATTATGTGGGCTTAATTCGAGCAGTTCATTTGATTTCAAAAGCAGCTCCTTTTCTTAAGAAAAAAAAGAGATTTCTGAAAACAAGTCTGTTTACAAATGCGAATAAACGGATCAGAATTAATGTCTGTTTTAAGGTAAATTTATTCATTTCAGTTGGACTCGTCTCCTTTGCTTTCCAAGGAGCAAAGGTGATGTTTCCCAGCTCCTGAGCACTCAGTGATGTGGGTGCTGCTCTCTCTCTGCAGGTACCTGGTGAATTTGGGTTGTATCAAACCTCTGTGTGACCTGCTGACTGTCATGGACTCCAAGATTGTTCTGGTGGCTTTGAACGGGCTGGAGAACATCCTGAGGCTGGGAGAGCAGGAAGCCAACCAGAGTGGGACTGGCATCAACCCCTACTGCAGCCTGATCGAGGAGGCCTATGGTAGGTGGGGCTTTGGGCACTGCAGGGATTTCTTGGCTCCTTCTCTGCTCTGTTAAAGGGTTTATTATACTCCAAACCAGCCAAGATTTGTTCCAAAACCTTTTCAAACTCGTTTAGTGGGTGATGAGAAAATACTTGAAAGAAAAAACTCTGACCTGGAGTCCAAGCTGAAAAAATGGTGGCTTGCCCCAGGTGGGAATATAAAAGCAGAAATGAGCTGAGCTCAGTAAGAAGTGACAGTTCTGGGTCTAAAATGGCTCTGAGTGTACCCAGTTCTGCACTGGAAATCCAGGGAGACTTTGCTTTTCCCTGGAGTGACTGAATTTGGTGGTGATGGATTTTTTTATTTTATTTTTTTTTTGTCCTGCTCTCGATGCTTTGAGGAAGAGCAAGTTCCTATTTTGGTCTGAAACTCCCTGTGAGCTGCCAGTGTCTGCTTTGCCCTCTCATTACTCTGAGTGTCCTGGTTCTCCCTGGAAGGAGAATTCCTGGAATTCCTGAGGGTGCACACAGTGCCATGGATGCTTTCTGTGCAGTGCTGGATTTAACTGGGGCAGCGAGAGCTGGAGGCTCCTGGGACAAGCCCTGCTCCTCCCTACCCCCTGAAGTTACCAAATTCCTCCTTCCTAATTCCACTGGAATCTGGGATTATCCTGCAGCTGGATGAGCTGCCTGGCAGGGATGGGATCCAGGGGCAGCTTTGGAATAAGTTGGACTTTGGTGTTCTGCATTTCACTTCTGCTCTCACAATTATTTTGAGGATGAGAGAGCGGATTTCTTTGTTTCATCCCATTCCACTTCTTTTTATTATTATTTTTTTTTTTTTCCTCCAAAGGTTTGGATAAGATAGAATTCCTCCAGAGCCACGAGAACCAGGAGATCTACCAGAAAGCCTTTGATTTGATCGAGCACTACTTTGGGGTGGAGGATGACGCAGCCGTGGCTCCTCAGGTGGACGAGAACCAGCAGCAATACATCTTCCAGCAAGCTGAGGCTCCCATGGAAGGATTCCAGCTATAATCCTTAGGGAGCGGGGGGAAAAAAAACCCCAAAAAACCCCCCAAAAAAACCCACCACAAACTTTCTGGAAAGTTTGGGAGAGCAGCTGCTGGTCGTGGCTGGGAAGGCTGGACAACCCACTCCACCTGTTTAGGAAAACTCTACAAATACAAAGAGCTGGGTCCTCCAGGAGAGAAGGGGAGTTTTCTGCTCCTTGGTTCTTTGGGCTGCTGCTCACGTTGTCTTTGGAGGCAGGAAGAACGCGGAGGTGACACGCTGGCACCTCTTGGTGGCTTCTTCTTTGTGGTGGTGTCTCCTCAAAAGCAGTTTTTTTACCTCCAGCCTTGGGTTGGGTGAGGACACACAGAGAGGAGGGAGCTGTTCTGGCCACAGTAATTCTGCAAAACGTGGGTTGATCTATTTAAATTTTCTTGTTTTTTTTTTTTTTTTTCTTCTTTTTTTCTTTTTTTTTTTTTTTTTTTGCACATGTTACTCTTTATTAAAGACTCTTTAATATGCCAAGAGCAAAGTTTAGCCCTGGCCTTCCTCCTTCAGGTGGACAATCCTGGTGAAGCCAGGACCCAGTTCCCTGATGAAAAATACTGAAAATGGACAGAAAAAATGAGAAGTTCTCTCACTGCTGGGAAGTTTATTTTTTTTTTCCTGCTGCTTCCCTTTGTCTAGATTTTTTTTTTTTTTTTTTTGAAGAACTGCTAGTGGTATTTCCAAGGATTAAAAACAAAAACAAAAAAAAAAAAAGCAACAAGAGCCCAAAGATGGGAACTGGGGTGGAATTTTTTTGGAGCAGGAAGCACAGCTGCTGTTGCACAGGTTTGGTTTGCATTGTACTGACTGATCTCAGAGCTCTGAAATGCTGAAACCCACCTTCATCTTTACTTGAAATACTTTATTTTCCATGAGAAACATGGGCTGAATTCTGGGTTTTTTCCTGCCTTGGGGTGCTTTGGGGTGGAGGAAGATTTCACTCCACCTGCCAGCGGTGATGGGAGCTCCAACAGCACCAGGTTTTCAGGTTGACCTCCTGCTCACAGTGGCGTAATGCACATTCTACTTCCAAAACCGGCAAATCTCTGTATTTTTTATATTATAGATGGGGAAGATATTTGTCTAATTGGGCCACAGAGAAAACTATATCTGAAATTCCTGCAAATAAACACTGTGAGGCAGGCACACCTGGAAACCCCCCGGGCTCAGGGGGTGAACGCGGAGCTCCCTGAGCCCCCGAGGCGCCTTTTTTTGAGTGACTTTGCCGCTATTTCAGTCAAAACCGAGGAGCCAACACCCAGTTCTGGGCTGCGGGGAGGGGGAGAGCTGAGCCCTTGTTGTGGAACGAATAAACTCCACCTGTGCAGGTGCCCGGCTGTGCTGTGCTCGGGGTGCCGGGGGGGGGCTCGGTGACCTTGGGACGGGCGCCCGGTAACGGGGGAGGCGCGCGGGGCATGCTGGGAGTTGTAGTCCTCAGAGGGCGGGCATGGTGGGAGATGGAGGCCACGGTTTTCCCTTTCCCTCCTCGCCCCGTTCTCTTCCTCCTCCTCATCTGCTTGTCCCCGTTTCCAGAGGAGCAGGGCGGGAATTGTTGTCCCCAGGGCACCCATGGGCCGGGCATGCCGGAAGGTGTAGGCCACAGTTTCCTTTCTTTCTCGTCGTCCTCTTCTTCCTCAACCCCGGGGCATGGCGGTAGTTGTAGGATACAGTTCCCTCTTCCCTTCTTCATCCTCATCCTCCTCCTCGTCTCCTTCCAGGCCTCCAGAGCAGGCCGGGAGCTGTAGTTCCTATGGCGCCCCGTTTCGCTGAGCATGCCGGGCGCTGTAGTTTGTGCCGCCGCCCCCTCGCGGGGCACGCCGGGAGCTGTAGTCCCCTCAGCGCCTCCCGCCGCGGTTGCCGCGTCTCCCCGGTGCTTCCCGGCAGCCCCCGCGCGGCGGGCGCTGATTGGGCGGCGGCACGGGCGGGCGCACGCGCGGCCGTTGGAGGCCCCGGGCCGAGCCGCTCCCTCAGCGCCGGTACCGCCGGAACCGCCGCAAGCGCCGCCACACCGGCCCCGGGCGGGCAGCGGCACCCACCGCCCCGCCGATGCGCCGCGCCGCCGCCGGGCCCCGCGCGCCCCTTGGCTGAGGAACGAGGCGACACCTGCGTCAGACCGCCGGCGCTGACGTCACGGGGTGCGCGCGTGACGTCACCGCGGTGCGGGGAGGGGGCGGCGCGGGGCCGCGTTAACGGGGGGTCCCGGAGGGGGATGGCTGAGGCCGCGCCCGGGGCCATAACGGGGCCGGTTCCCGGTGTAACGGGGGCGGCTCGGGCCGTGCCGCGGCGGGGGAACGGGGCTGCCGGTGCCAGGGCGGCGGTGGGCCGGGGGCTGCCGGGGCGCTGCGGGGCCGGTTCGCCCCCCCAGCCCCGGTTGTCGACCCTGAATCCCGGTTATGGTCCCCCGGCCCCGGTTCTCCCCCGGGAGCTGCCCGGTGTCAGCAGCAGCGGAAAAGCAGCGCCCGAGGCGCGGGGCAGGTGCGGGTGACGGGCGCTGCCCCGCCGATCCCGCACGTGGGCGGTGACACGGGCCGGCCTCTGCCGCCGCTTTTCCCTCGGGTTTTCCTTCCCGGAGCCCCGGGCAGGGCTGGTCCCGGTGTGAGCGGGGAACGGCCCCTTCTTTTCCTCCGGGCCAGCAGCATCAGCGTCCCCAGCTCCTAATTAGCGGGATAATCAGAGGCTGGGAAGGCTGAGAACATCCAGAGCCCTCGGGGGTAGACGGGATGAGGAGCTGGGATTTCTTCTTAGCCTGGGAATTCAGCAGGAATTGACCTCTGTGCTGTGCAGGCTCTGATTTCTGGGTCAGCTTTAAAATCCAAGAGCTGGGAAGGGTGGAAAGGGTTGAGGGGGTTGTGCTCAGTGGGAAAACTGTTATCTGTGGGTCGGGAGGTGTTGCCTTGCTCCAGGAGGGGATTCCAATAGGAATTATCCTGGCACAAACCGGGAAACAAGAGATGCTTTCCTCAGCACTGAGCTTCTGCTGAGAGCAGGCTCCTTCCTTCCCAGCCAGGGCTGATGACTCCTAAAATCCTCCAGATGTCCTTAGAGCCTCTCCCTTTCTGTTCCTGCAGAGTCTGAGAGGCTGGAAAGGCTGTGATGAAGAACCAGGGAGTGGAGACCAAAGCAGCTCCACGTCCTTCCAGAACGAGCAGCGGGATGGGGCTGGAAGAGGGGGATTCTCCAGACGCTGCAGCTCCCCCAGAAGGTTGGGGGATCCCTGGGGATTTGGGGGGGAATCTGTCCCTGCCCACGGTTGGGGGCAGTGCTGGCATTCCCTGGAATGTGTGAGGGCGGGTTTGAGCCTGCCAAGAGCCGGGGAAATGCTTTTCCTGCCTGAGGCTGGGCTGCTGTATCCAGCTCTTTGTAGGAGCAGAAAATCCTGGTTTTTCAGGGCAGAAAATCCTGGGGTTTTTTCCCTATTTCTGTGTGTGTGCTGTCCTGGAGGAGTTCCCCTTTCCTGGCTGCTGCTCCATCCCTGTTTGATCCCAAGGATCCAGCTGCTCTTACCCAGGTTTAAAATCCATTGTCATGCTAACAAGGCCAGCCCTGGAGATCCGAGCTGCCAGTTCCTCTGGGGGGGGAAAAAAAAAAAATCTCACACACAACCTGCTTTCCTTAAAAAAAAAAAAAAAAACCCAAACCGAGGGGAGAGAGGGGAATTTTCCCTCTTGACAGATGTCAGGGGCTCGGTCATGCTCTGCTGATCAAAGGAGAGGCTGTTGGGAATGCCCTGCCATTGTCAGGGCAGCTGGCCTGGAGAGACAAAAGCAGCTTATCCTCCTTCAAGTCCAGCCAGGAAAAACCTCCCATTCCCAGAGAGAGAGAGAGAGAGCCAGAGAAAAGAGAAGGAACCTCAATTCTTTGTGTTCCCCTTTCCATCCCCACCCCAGCTCCCCTCACTCAGGAGGATCCCAAATCCTCCCGCGACGTCTCGGAGGAGCTGAGCCGGCAGCTGGAAGACATCCTCAACACCTACTGTGTGGATGCCAGCCAGGAGAACCCGGGGGAGGACGCAGGGCAGGGCGAGCCCCCCGAGCCCGAGGAGCCCGAGAAGGGGCGCAGTGAGTCCCCCAGGAACGGGGAGCAGGAGCCGGGAGGCCCCGAGATGAACGGGGAGAAGGAGAACGCCAAGGGCGGCGAGGAGTTCCGGCCCGGAGAGGAGGGCGGCGACAGGGATCAGAAGAAGGCTCAGGAGAAGAAGAAAGCCAAGGGTTTAGGTGAGAGATTCCCTGCTTCCCCAAGGGTTTAGGTGAGGGATTCCCTGCTTCCCCAAGGGTTTAGGTGAGAGAATCCCTGCTCCCCCAAGGGTTTAGGTGAGAGATTCCCTGCTCCCCCAAGGGTTTGGGTGAGGGATTCCCTGCTTCCCCAAGGGTTTAGGTGAGAGATTCCCTGCTCCCCTAAGGGTTTAGGTGAGGGATTCCCTGCTTCCCCAAGGGTTTAGGTGAGAGATTCCCTGCTCCCCTAAGGGTTTAGGTGAGGGATTCTCTGCTCCCCCAAGGGTTTAGGTGAGGGATTCTCTGCTCCCCCAAGGGTTTAGGATTCCCTGCTTCCCCAAGGGTTTAGGTGGAACATTCCCTGCTCTCCAAGGGTTTGGGTAAAGGATTTTCTGCTCCCCAAGGGTTTAGGATTCTCTGTTTCGCAAGGGCTTGGGATTCCCTGCTCCCCAAGGGTTTAGGTGGAGGATTCTCTGCCCCACAAGGGTTTAGGATTCTCTGCTCCCCAGGGGTTTAGGTGAGGGATTCCCAGCTCCAGCTGTGCCCAAGGATATCAGTGCATGGATGAATGGATTTTATCCCACGCTGCTCATCCTCAGGGAAATCAGAGCCTTGGATGTGTTTGGGATCATCCTCCTGTTGTGTGGGGGTGAGGAATGCACCCACTGCAGCCTCTGAATTCTGTGGGTTTCTCTTCTCCTGGGCACAGCTGGCTCCATCCAGCCCAGGGATGGATTTCCCCTCCAGAATCCAACTGCTGCAGTTGTTCTCCCACCATGGGGAAATCCTGGGAATGCTCTGGGTCCCTCTGCTCAGTCCCTCCTTTTCTCACCTTTCCAAGGCAGAGCTCTGTGTAAAGGCCATTTTATCCCATTTATGGCTTTATCCCCATTCCACGCCTCATTCCAGGCAAGGAAATCACTTTGCTGATGCAGACCCTGAACACCCTGAGCACGTCAGAGGAGAAACTGGCAGCTCTGTGCAAGAAATACGCTGAGCTGGTGAGTGCTGGGGCTGGGGGAGGCAGGAGAGGGACATTCCAGGGTCACTCTGGAGCTCTGTGGTGTCCTGGCATCTCTGCAGTGCTGCATTTCTGGGTAGGAGGAGGTTTGGGTGTTGCTGGTGGTGCTTGTGAAGCGTGGACAGAAGGAATTTTGGCAGATCTGGGTGCGGGAGGAGCTCGGGTCTGTTTTGACACACGCAAAGCCTGATCTCCAAAGTTTAACCAAGGTGGACTTCCAAGCTTGGATTTGGAACTGGAGACTGTTTGGGGCTGCCTGTGCACATCCAAAGTGTCCGTGGGCGGCTTTTCCCTGTGCTGGGGGAACGTGGAGCTCCTTCCAATTGCAGCGGGGTGGGAATTGAGGAAAGAGCAAAGCCCTTGTGCTCACTCAGTAGTGTCACAACCCTCGTGTCCCTGGGGGCACAGCGAGCTGGTGTCCCCTCCGCGGGGCACAGCCCTGCCCTGCTGCCTCCACACACTCTGCTCCCCTCTCCCAGCTGGAAGAGCACAGGAACTCGCAGAAGCAGATGAAGATCCTGCAGAAGAAGCAGAGCCAGCTGGTGCAGGAGAAGGATCACCTGCAGAGCGAGCACAGCAAAGCCATCCTGGCCCGCAGCAAGCTGGAGAGCCTGTGCCGGGAGCTGCAGAGGCACAACCGCACCCTCAAGGTGACCCTGGGCAGCCTCTGCTCCTTCCCCAGCTCCTGCAGCCCTCTCCTGGAGACATCTGGGCAAACTCACCTCTCCCCTCAGTGCTTGGCCCCACGCTGCCATCAGGGCAGTGCTGTCATTCTGTAATTTTGTCCCTTGTCCCTTATCCCAGCGCTGTAATTTTGTCCCTTGTCCCAGTGCTATAATTTTGTGATTTTGTCCCTTGACCCAGTGCTGTAATTTTGGTGCTGAGCCATCCTCGCCCTCAGGATGGGGATGTTGTCAATTCAGAGTTGTCAATTCGAGGGAAATCCCCAATTGCTCCTCCCCACCCGTGCTAAACCGACACGGTATCCAAGTTGTTATTTCAGGATTTATCCGCTGAAGGGAGGGAAGGGGGGAAGGCCCAGATGGACATCAGGATTAATGGGAGGCTGCATGGGTTGGGAACACCACTTTGGGAAGTTCCCTCCCTTACCTGACGCATCCCTCGTGCAGGAGGAGGGCGTCCAGCGTGCCAGGGAGGAGGAGGAGAAGAGGAAGGAGGTGACCTCCCACTTCCAGGTGACTCTGAACGACATCCAGCTGCAGATGGAGCAGCACAACGAGAGGAACTCGAAGCTGCGCCAGGAGAACATGGAGCTGGCAGAGAGGCTCAAGAAGCTCATCGAGCAGTATGAGCTGAGGGAGGAGGTGGGTCAGGGGCACGGGAGGCTGGTCCTGAGGGCAGCAGGAAGCTCTGGGTCTTCCCTGAGCTCTGCTGTTCCCCCCGCCACAGCACATTGACAAGGTGTTCAAGCACAAGGAGCTGCAGCAGCAGCTGGTGGACGCCAAACTGCAGCAGGCCCAGGAGATGCTGAAGGAGGCAGAGGAGAGGCACCAGCGGGAGAAGGACTTTGTAAGTCTCGGAGCAGTTGCTTGGGACACTTTTTTGGCCTCTTACTGGGTGTTATCCCAGATCTTGGCCTGTCCAGTGGCTGCTCAGCCCTGCTGGGCTCCTTGTGCCTGCTCACGGCTGTGCCAGGAGCGTTCCCAGATAACTGCTTTGCTCCTCCCCAGCTGCTGAAGGAAGCTGTGGAGTCACAGAGGATGTGCGAGCTGATGAAGCAGCAGGAGACGCACCTCAAGCAGCAGGTGAGTTCCCTGCTCTGTGTGCTCAGCCTGTTTTGTTTGGGTTTTTTTTTTTCCCCTCCCTGAACATCCCAAAGCTCCTTAATGTGGACGAGAGAGGGGCAGGATCCCTCCTGGGTTAGGTTTTGGTGAGCTGAGGCTTTGTTCAGGGACATTTCCCAGCGCTGGGAGCAGTCATGGGATCACCCAGCCCCAACCAGGAGCTGTTTGGAGAACTCTCTGCTCTCAGGATGTTTCCCCAGCACAGAATTTCCCTTTGGCAGAGCAGCTCCTGCTGTTTGTCCGTGTCCCAGGGCAGCAGCTCAGCCTGTCCCCTCTGCAGCTCCCTGTCTCTCCCCACAGCTGGCTCTGTACACTGAGAAGTTTGAGGAGTTCCAGAACACCCTTTCCAAAAGCAGCGAAGTGTTCACGACGTTCAAACAGGAGATGGAGAAGGTGGGTGACGTTTTTCCCTCCGTGCTGCTCCATCATTTCTGTTAATTTTGGGGTCTACACCCAAAATCTGGGGTAACACACGAGGAACCCGTGGGGTGTCACTGCAATATTCATTCCCCCTGAGGTTTATTTATTTTGGTGTGTCCTGAGCCGGGGCCGGGAGCTGCACTTTGATCCCTGTGGGTCCCTTCCAGCTCAGGACAGTTTGTGACTCGATTTTTTGCTTTTTCTGTGGTTCTGCAGATGACCAAGAAAATCAAGAAGCTGGAGAAGGAGACCACCATGTACCGCTCCCGCTGGGAGAGCAGCAACAAGGCCCTGCTGGAGATGGCAGAGGAGGTGAGGGGAGGGCTGGCATGGGGACAGGACAGGTCCTGCCAGGGGAGAAAGGAGCTCCTTGGGTGCTGAAGGTTTGCTTGGTCACGGGGATTTTCCCCTCAGGCTTCCCTGGAATCAGTCATGGAATGGTTTGGGTTGGGAGGGGACTTTGAAAGTTGATCCAGTTCCACGCCATGCCGTGGGCAGGGAGACTTTCCATTGTCCCAGGGTGCTCCAAGCCTGGCCTTGGACACTTCGCGGGATCCAGGGGCAGCCCCAGCTTCTCTGGGCACCCTGTGCCGGGGCCTGCCCACCCTCACAGGGAGGAATTTCATCCCAATCTCCCACCCACCCCTGCCCTCCCTCCATTCAAACCCATCCCCCCGTCCTGTCACTATCCCCTCATACCCTTTGGGGGTTTCATCTCTCCTTTTTTTTTCATCTTTCCCTGCAGAAAACCCTTCGGGACAAGGAGCTGGAAGGGCTCCAGGTGAAGATCCAGCGCCTGGAGAAGCTCTGCCGGGCGCTGCAGACGGAACGCAACGACCTCAACAAGAAAGTGCAGGACCTGTGTGCCCACACGGACCTGCTGGAGCCTCTGAAGGAGCCCCTGAAGGAGCCACCAGCCCGGGACAGCTCCGAGGGGGATTCCCTGAGCTCTGGAAAAGCCAGGAACAGCCCGGATCCTGCGGAAATCCCGGCAGAACTGAGCGGGACTGAGGAGGGCACTCGGGGCACTGACTGAGCTCCCCGGGCAGGGCACACACAGCTGGGCTGAGGGAGGCTGAGATTCCCCTCCCTCTCCCCTCTCCTGGGACCGGTGGGAAAAGAACAGGACAGCACGACCCTCTTGGGGGTTGTGAGATTTCCTAGTTTAGGATTTTGGAGGATGTTTTTTTAAGATTTTATATATATATCTATCTAAAAGATAGATAAGTATATATATAAGATATATAAAAAAATGTGCAGGGCAACACTTTTATCTGTGGATATCCATGAGAAGCAGAAGGGCCCACCCAGCTCCCTGCCTGCTGTGTGAATATTGGAAACACGGAGCCTCAGCTGATCGTCCCTCTTACTAAAAGACCTTTGTCACTGGCAGGCTCAGGAGAGCAGATCCAGGGATCTGTGCCCCGGCACACGGACAAGGGACAAGGACTGCACCCTGGGGTGAAAGCAGAGCTGGGAGAGTTCCAGAGCATTCCCAGCGCTGGCTTCTCCCTCTTCCCTCTGCCAGGCAAGGAGGGAGCTCCTGGACTCTGGGGGCAGCTCCCGTGTGAGCTGAGGGCTCCCCTCCTCTCCGTGGGTCCTGTGTCTGCAATGGGGACCAGGAGAAGCAGGAAAAGGGGGTGCCTGGTCCCACCCCCGGGAATTTTTGCTCTTCCCAGGCCCTGCCAATGTCTCCAAACCGCCTTACGATTCACAGTTGCCTCTTTGCTGAACGCACACGTGCACAAAGTGTATTAAACAGTTAATCCAAAGGTCTAATTCCCAAGTGTTTGTGCACAGGGATCGATCGGGGGAGGTCCCCCCGAGCCCCTCTGCCCCAGCCCTGGAGGCATCCAGGGAGCTGGGACTGCAGGAGGACCCGAGCTCAGAGCTGTGTGTGCTCCTGCAGCTGCTGCTCCAGCTGGATCATCGGGATCGGCTCCAGGACTGCGCCGTGGGGCTGCTCCTTCCAGCCTGGGGCTGCCTGGGCTGTCCCGGCCACACTTTTTCCTCTCCCTCTCTGCTTGGAAGAGCATCTCCCCCCAGCGCTGCCTCACGCCGTGGGGCCTGGATGTGCCGGGAGGGAGTTTAGGGATCTGCTGGCGCCGGGTTTTGGCATTTTTCCTTCATTTCTCAAGACTTTTGTCTTTTGGCTGTTCTTTTGGAAGACCGGACTCGCTTCAAACCTCGCTGCAGCTCGTCTTTGTGACAGGCTTTATTCCCAGCATTGCCTTCCTCGTGCTGGAAGCTGAGGCCACCAGGACAGTTCCCCACCGTGGATGTATCCAGTGGATCCGTTTGGGATTCTCTCCTGGCACCACGGCTGCTCTCACATCTTCCCTCCACGAAGGACCTGCCTCCGCGTCCCCTTTTTCCTCCGGGGGGATCCCAGGGAATCCAGATCCAAGGAAGGCAGCAGGGATGGGCTCTGAGGCTCCACAGAGCGTGGCTGGACATCCGCTGGGACAGTCCCTGGAGCTGCGGGGGGTGGCTCTGTGTTCCAGCCCCTCGCTGTCAGCGCGCTTCCTCCGGGAGGATCCATGAATGTAAGCCCGCCCCGCTCCCGGCAGCCGGGGCTGAGCGGGGGCTGCTGCCGCAATCTGGACTCGAGGAAAAAGGAAAACCTCTCAGAAATTCACCCAAACCCCCGTTTCTTTCCATCTTTACCCTGCCGTGGAACGGAAACCTCCGCGGGGGCTGTCGTGTGTATCCTGTATCCAATAGAGACGCTCCCAACCCTCGCCGCTGCCTCTGGCCTCTCTCGTTCTTTACCGTGGCCGGAGAGAAGATTTTGGGGGTGGCCACATCAAACCTCTGTGGGACACAACTTCCCTGAGGTCCCAGAGCGCTGCTCCAGCTTTTCCAGTGGGAATGGGGCGGGGGAGGCCGGGAGGGGCGCTGGAGATGGGATGTCCCTGCTCAGGGGGGACACTGGGGTGTCCCCAGCACCCGGCCTGTGGCTCTCCCTCCCTGGGACGCTGCAGCCACCAAGAGCCACCAGCCCTGAGGGGCCCTGGGGACATCGACCCCCCCGCTCCCGGCTGGTCTCTTGTGCCCCCCTCGGCTCCAAAATATCCAAGACGGGTTTAAAATCCTGCCGGGATTTACAGCAGCAGCCGCGCTCGGCCTGGAAGAGGGAGGACGGGACTTGTTTAATCCCGTCCCTGCGCCAGGGCTGGAGAGGCCCTTTCCCGGCCCTTCCCAGCCCCTTCCCGGCCCTTCCCGGCCCTTCCCGCAGTGACGGATCCCGCCATCGCGGCCCTGCGGGGTAAACCGGGGGAGCGGGAGGGGGCGGCAGGGACGAGCCGGAGGCTCCGCGGGCTCCGCTGCCGCCAACGCTGCGCGGGCTCGGGCACCGCATCCCGCCCCATTCCCCATCCTGCGGGATGCTGATCCCGGGGCCAGGACCGGGGATCCTGCGGGCAGCCGGTGGCCGGCGGAGCCTGGAGGAAGTTCCCTTTCCCTTTAAATGCAAATCCCAGGCTGTGCGGACGGTGTCCGGCGAGCTCGGGGTGTCCGGCGGGATCGGGGCGTCCAGCGGCTCCCGGAGGCCGGAGCGGGCCTGGCGCAGGTCAGTCCCGGTCGTGGCGCTCCGGACAAAGGGGGCAAAGGGGACAAAAGGGGACAAAAGGGCTCTACGGCCCCCGGAGCTGCCCCGTCCCGGCGCCGCGCGGGGCTCGGGGGACAAAGGGGTCCCCACGCGGTCCCTGCCCCGCTCTCTCCGGGCCGGTTCGCGGCCCAAATCCTCTTTTCCATCGAGCGAACGGGGCCCGGCCGGAGCCGCGGCTGCGGTTCAGGCCCCGGCCGAGCTCCAGCGGGGATGCTCCGGAGCTTCCCCGGGAACGGGGACCGAGCTCCTGCTGCGGTTCTTCCGCCGCCACCGAGCCCGGCTGCGGCTCGCCGCGGCCGTGGGTCACTCCTTAACCTCGGGCTCCCGGTGTCCCTGGCTGTCCCCCCTTATCCCGGGGGTCCCGGTGTCCCTGGCTGTCCCCTCTTATCCCGGGGGTCCCGGTGTCCCTGGCTGTCCCCTCTTATCCCGGGGGTCCCGGTGTCCCTGGCTGTCTCCCCTTATCCCGCGGGTCCCGGTGTCCCTGACTGTCTCCCCTTATCCCGGGGGTCCCGGTGTCCCTGGGTGTCCCCTCTTATCCCGGGGGTCCCGGTGTCCCTGGCTGTCGCCCCTTGTCCCGGGGGTCCCGGTATCCCTGGCTGTCCCCCCTTATCCCGGGGGTCCCGGTGTCCCTGACTGTCTCCCCTTATCCCGCGGGTCCCGGTGTCCCTGGCTGTCTCCCCTTATCCCGGGGGTCCCGGTGTCCCTGGCTGTCGCCCCTTGTCCCGGGGGTCCCGGTGTCCCTGGCTGTCCCCTCTTATCCCGGGGGTCCCGGTGTCCCTGGCTGTCCCCCCTTATCCCGGGGGTCCCGGTGTCCCTGGCTGTCCCCTCTTGTCCCGGTGTCCCTGGGTGTCCCCTCTTGTCCCGGTGGTCCCGGTGTCCCTGGCTGTCCCCCCTTATCCTGGGGGTCCCGGTGTCCCTGGGTGTCCCCTCTTATCCCGGGGGTCCCGGTGTCCCTGGCTGTCCCCCCTTGTCCCGGGGGTCCCGGTGTCCCTGGCTGTCCCCCCTTGTCCCGGGGCTCCCCGCGCCCCTCCGCTGTGCCCCGTCCCGTCCCCGATCCCTCATCCCCGGCCAGCGAAGGAGCTCCGAGCGCCGTGTCCGTGCCCCGCAGGCTCCGGCCATGGAGGAGCGGAGGAAGAAGCGGAGCCCCAAGACGTGCCTGGCTCAGCCTCTGCCCGCCGGGGCCCCGCGGCCGCTGCCCCCGAGCAAGAGCACGTCCTTCGCTCTGCCGCTGCCCGCGCTGCCCTCGCCCCGCCAGCGGCCGCGGCCCCGCCGGTCAGTGCTGCGGCCACGGGGGAACCGGGGGAACCGGGGGAAGCCAACGGGGCGATGCCAACGCCGAGTTCCCCCCGCAGGACCAGCAAGGAGCGGGCGCGGGCGGGCGCGGGGGGCGCCCGGGGGGCCCCGCTCCAGCACAGCTTCCTCACCGATGTGTCCGACGTGTGCGAGATGGAGGGCGGGCTGCTCAGCCTGCTCAGCGACTTCCACTCCGGAAAGCTGCAGGCGTTCGGTGAGGGTGGCTGGGGTGGGAGTGGGGAGGGAACGGCATGGAACAGGAGAGGAATGATGGGATGGGATGGGTAAGGAGCAGGCTGGAGAATTTTGGGGCTGGGGGAGTTTGGATTCACGAGGAAAGACTGGGATTTGGGAAAGTGTTGGATCCATAGGGAAGGAACGGGCCGGGGGATGGAGGGATGGATGGATGGAGGGATGGAGGGATGGATGGATCCAGAGAGAAGAAGGGATAGGCTGTGGGTTGGGACTGATCCACAAGGAAAGGCTGTTCTGGGGGCTGTGCTGGCTCTTTCCCAGGGATCCAGGCAGGGAAGGAGCAGGGGCTGCTGTGGAATGTTCTGGATCTCTCCCCAGTGAAGGAATGTTGTGGGTCTCTCCCAGGGAAGGAATGCTCCTTCGAGCAGCTGGAGCACGTGCGGGAGATGCAGGAGAAGCTGGCCCGGCTGCACTTCGGCCTCGACGTGTGTGTGGAGGAGCTGCCCGAGGAGCAGAAGAAGGCGGCGGCCGACAGGAACCTGGACCAGCTGCTGGCACACGTGAGTGTCACCCACCCGTGTGACATGGGAGTGTCCCCCCTGTCCCCTGCCCGGGCTGGGACATCCCCCGGGTCCCCTCTGGTCCCTCAGCTCTGCCTTTGCTCCCACAGCTGGAAGAACTCAGCAGCTCCATGTATCCTTGGCTGGGGGTGGCCTGGTGACAGTGACGGTGGCAGGGGTGACAGTGGCAGGGGTGACAGTGATGGTGGTGGTGGGTGGCAATGGAGACGGTGGCAGTGATGGAGGCGGCAGTGGTGGCGGTGATGACAGTGACGATGGTGGCACTGGTGACAACGCCAGCAATGACAGTGACACTGGTGACAGTGACGGTGCTGGCGCTCCCCCTTGACCCGCTCTCAGACAGAAGCTGCACCTGGCCGAGAGCTCGGACCCCGAGGACGCGGCGCCCTGACCCCGACGCTGTCCCTGTCCCTGTTCCCGTCCCCGCCACCCCCGGGACCCCAACCCGGGCCCGGCCAGGCCCCCCGCGCCATGGCGGCAACGGTCGCGGCGCCATGACGTCATCAGGCGGCGCCGGGGCCATGGCGGCCGCTGCGGGCCCGCGGGATGAGGCCGAGGTGGAATCGCGGCTTCTCCGCGCCCTGACCCGGCTGCAGGTGCGGGAACGGGCCCGGAACCGGGCTGGGGGCGCCGGGGAGGGGAGGGGAGGGGAGGGGAGGGGAGGGGAGGGGAGGGTGGATCCTTTGGGGGCACACCTGGAGGCGGGGGACGCTCGGCCGGTGCCGGTGCCGGTGCCGGTGCCGGTGCCGGTGCCGGTGCCGGTGCCGGTTCCATCCCTGCCCGGCCGTGCCAGGCCTGTGCCCGCGGGTTCCTGCTGCGGCGGCGGCTCCGGGGGCTGCGGGAGGAGTTCGAGGCCGTCGTGCTGGAGATCGAGGGCGACCTGCGGGGGCTGCGCTGGCCCGGCCGCGCCCTGGCCCGGCCGCGCTTCGGGACGCAGGTGCGTGAGCTCCGGGGGGACGGCCCCGGCACTCGGAGGCCGCGGGCGGCGCTGAGCGCCGGCCGTGCCCCGCGGGATCGGCCCCGGCCCGGGTTCGTGCCCGCAGGTGCGGCTCAGGCCAGGCTGGTGCCCGGGTGATTCTCCTGCCCCGCTCCCGCCCGGCCCGAGCGCACAAAACCTTCGGGTGGCTCCAAGCAGAGCGGGGCCGGGCGGTGTTAACGGCCGGGACAGCAGAGCCACGTCCCACACCTTTGTCTTTTCTTTTATAGGCTTCTTTTCTTTTCTATTTTTCTTTAACACGTTTATTTTCTTTTCTATTTTTCTTTTATATATTTATTTTCTTATATATATATATATATATTCTTTTATTTTTTTCTTTTGTATTTTTTCTTTTGTATATTTTAATATTTGCTTTGATACTTCTTGAGAATTATTTATTTTTTTCCTCTGTATTTTCGTCCTATTCATCTTCCTATTTTCTTCCTATTTCTTTCGTATTTTCTTTTAGACTTTCTATTTTTTTAAAAAAGATTTTTCTCGTATTTTCTTTCCCTCCCTTTATTTATTTATTTTTTTCCCTGTTTTCCTTTGGGCAGCTCTCCCCAGGGAAGCCCTTGGATCCAGGGCAGGCTGCGGAGAACGAGCCCATTCCCAAAAAACCCCCGGAGCAGGCGGATCCCCCTGGAGCAGAGCGGGCTGGGGGCTTTGGGAACATCCCCCCCTCAGCCCCTGTGCCCAGGGGGACACCCCCAAACCCCCAAAAACCCCCCAAACCCCCAAATTCGGGGTCTGGTGCTGCTAAAACCCCGGAGAAGGAGGGAAGAGCCCCGGAGTGGGACAGTGACAGTGTGACCTCGGAGTGGGACAGCGACCTCGGGGCCAGCCCAGGTGAGGGACACAAACCTCAGGAATATCTTGGCAGAGCTGGAATAACTCCCACAATCCGGATCTTTGTGATTCTCCCATTTTTGGGGGGTTTTTTTTGGGGCAGAAATCCCCGAGGAGCTGCGGGGCCTGCCCCGCTGGGAGCTGCAATCCCACAGGAGGCACCTGCTGATGGAGCTGCTGTGGATCCAACAGGCCATCGCCAGCAGGAAACACGTGAGGGGGATCCTGACCCTGCCAAACCCGCTGGCATGGGCTGGGACACTTATCTGGGATTGATCTGGGGGGATGGGGCTGGGATTCAGCTCTCCAGGGATTTCTGTGGGTGTGGCAGGGATTCGGTTCTCCAGGGATTTGGGATTCTGCTCTGGGATTCAATCCCTTGGTTTTCTCTCCCTCACAGTTCCTGATGCTGAAGCAGAAGCTGGGAATTCCTGATCACTCCAGCAGCATTCCCGAGTTTTTGGACTGGTGTGGGGAAGCCCTGGAGCTGCAGCACCACTCCTGATGGGACACTGGCAGCTCCCTGGGATGTTTTTTCACTGCAGGAAAAACCTTTTGTGGATATTTGATCCCAGCAGGACTAAACCTCATCAGCCAGGGGGGTTG
Organism: Chamaea fasciata; assembly: GCF_029207755.1. Taxonomy (NCBI): domain Eukaryota; kingdom Metazoa; phylum Chordata; class Aves; order Passeriformes; family Sylviidae; genus Chamaea; species Chamaea fasciata. The sequence continues at coordinate 1,888,951 of NW_027094111.1, forward strand.
TGGAAGGATGCAGCCCACAGGATCCCCGTTTTCCTTGGCTGAGCTGGAGAATCCAAGTGGGAATTGAGGATTTGCACTTCCAGCAGGTGCTGCAGGACTGAGCTGAGTGGATTCCACGTGGGAATCCCTGTGTTTGGGGTGGCTCTGCACCACCCAGGATGTCCAGGGGCGGGATTTTTGGGAACACTGAGTGGGGAGGGAGGGCTCATCCCTGATCCCTGGGCTGAGGCTCATTCCTGCCTTTCCTCTGGCTCTGGGGATTTTCTCCTGGGGCAGAGCCAGGACAGGACCTGGTGCTTTGTCATTTCCTTCAGCTCAGGGACGTCCCAGGTCCCTCAGAAAGGGACATCCCCCGTGGTGCTGTGGTTCCCTGCGCCCTCTGAGGACCCTGCACATGTGGATCCTTCTCTTCTGCAGTTATTTTTACTCTTTGGAAATAAAAAAAAAAAACAAAACAAACCAACTTTTCCTGATGCTGAAGCCGTTCCTGATTTCTCCAGGGCTGAGGGTGAGGTGTCCAGGACAGGACAGGACCTTTGGGACTTCCCAAACCATCACGGGGAGGGGGTGACAACACCCGTGAGGGACACGAGCTGCTGATCCTGAAATCCTGATGGGAACCTGCTGGCTGCTGCTGCACCTGGAGCAAATCCTGGAGGATTCAAGAGCCCTGTGGCGCTCTCAGCGTGTTGGATGTGTCCACAATTTCCTGCTGCTGGGTTTGCACCCATGGAAACTGGGCTGGGCTCAGCACGGGGAGGTTTTTTGGGGTGCTCAGGAGGGTTTGGGGTAATCAAAAACCCGTCAGTGCCAGGAGATGCCATTGGATGATTTATTTCTTACCCCTCCAGTGCTGACCGCGACAATTCAATCCTTGAAACGGCCACCAAAAATCCCTTTAGGCACCAAACCGTCCTTGCAAAGGGCCTGGTGGCTCAGGGAATGCAATCCATGGATTTCTTCATCCCAAACCACCTTTCCAGGTGTGACTGAGAGCCAGGAGCCCCCTCAGATCAGGTTCTGGTGCTCTGCTGCTCCCTCAGGCCCCAGCCACGCACAGGGACACTCCCAGGATGGTGAGCAGCATTCCTGCCACGGCTCCTGGGGGAATTTATAGGGAATAATAACCTGAATCTGCCTCAGAAAACAACCCCCAGCTGCTTTTCCATGTTTTGGAGGTTTAAATTTCCCGATTTCCTGCTTTTTCCTGAATTCTCAGGATGGCGAGCACCATTCCTGCCACGGCTCCTGTGGGAATTCACAGGGATAACCTGGGAATCTGCCTCAAAAAAACAACCTCCAGCTGGTTTTTTTTTCCAGGTCCTGGAGGTTTAAATTTCCCAATTTCCTGCTTTTTCCTGCCCACCTGAGCAGGGCAGTGTCAGTGTGGGAAGCTGGGGGTTGATATTTGGGCCACTCCTTTATCCATGGTGGGGATTTTATTCAGCGTTTTTCTCCTGGTTAAATATCTCCTGAGGGAAAAGCTCAAGCCTTTAAACTCTTTTCTAACTTCAAACAGCCACTTCTGGCTTGAAATTTAACAGCCCTGCCCAAAAAAAAAAAAAAAAATCAGTTTTAATTCCTTTTCAGCCAAAGCTGCTGTGACCCAGTTAAAAAAAAAAAAAAAAAAGTTATAAATCAAATCAAATAATCTCAGTGAAATAAAAGCAGGTTTCTGCTGGAAATGCTTGAAGTGGAACTCACTTTTCCCCCCAATGTCCTCTCCCAGGATTTTCCCTGTCACCAGGGTCACAACCAAAGCCAGGGAGTTGCAGAGTGGCACAGCCAGGGCCAGGTCTGAAATGCAAGTTTAAAAACGCAGAAATTCGGGTTATTTGTGACCATTCCAAGGGAGCTGCTGGGTGTTTGGCTAAATCACCAGCCCCCCACAGCTCTGATCCTGCCCAAAATCCCACAAAGCCACCCCAAAAAAGCCAGCAGGGACTGACCTGTGGAGGCCAAGGTGAGGTAGAAGAGGAGGGACCCGGCCTGGTTGAGCAGGAAAGGCACCAGGTACTGCAGGGAAACACAAACCTGAGTGAGGGGGGGTTACATTTTCCAATTTCCTGCTTTTTTTCTGCCCTCCCAGGATGGTGAGCAGCATTCCTGCCACGGCTCCTGTGGGGATTCACCGGGAATAATCGCCTGAATCTGCCTCAAACAACAACCAGGCCCTGGAGTTTTAAATTTCCCAATTTTCCTGGCACCCCAAAATCCCTGAGCTCATCCCAACCTGTGGGAATATCAGCCCCAAATTCCTCTGGGTGGGAAAATCAGCCCCAAATTCCTCTGGATGGGAAAATCAGCCCCAAATCCCTCTGCCTGGGAAAATCAGCCCCAAATTCCTCTGCCTGGGCACTCAGAGAATGTTTCTGCACCAGATCAAAAGGGATTTTTGGGGGTAAAATTCACCCCTGCAAAGGCAACTCGGAGCCCAAGTGTTCCCGCTGACAAATCCCACAATTTTCCCGGGAAATTGGGAACTAAAGGCTCCATTTGTTGCATTTAAACAACTTTTGTTTTGGTCTCTGCTGCTCGTGGATGATCTCCCCAAACATCCAGGGGAGCAGCACAAATCCAAATATCCACCGGGGTGTTCTCCCAAACATCAGCAAGGCAGGAAAAACACCCAAAAGATGGGAAGAGATAATAAAAGAGTTAAATGAGAGAGGAGTCGGCGGGAATGCAAAGCCCCAAATCCCGCACGGGAAGAGCGGAACCGCAGCAAGAAGGCAGCGAGGAATCGCGGAGATTTGAGGAAGGGATTATTTCCGAGCTCTCACCTTGCAGTTGAGGCTGAGGGAGAGGAATTCACCGAGGAGCTGCCGCAGGTGACCCCGGTCCCGGTCCCGGTCCCGCTGCTGCTCCAGCGCCGCGGCCGCCGCCCTGAGGAGCGGGGCAGTGCAGCCCCAGAGCGCGGCCACCAGCGCCAGCGCCGCGCCCTGCCCTGCGAGGGGTTAAGTCCTATGTGTTCCAGGTTCTGCGCTGCCCAGGGGTGCGGCTCTGAGCTCACAGTCAGCGGCACTCAGCTCTGCACACGGCAGGGACACAAAACAAACCCTTCTCCTGCTGCGCACCGAGGACAGCTGGGACAAGTGCTCAGGTCCCGCCCGCGGATGATTCCCTGCCAGAGGAGCCCCTCCAGAACCTCCCCACACTCTCCCTGATCCCTCCCACCTCCTCATCACCTTTTTCCTCCCCGTCCCCAAGCAACCCCTCCCCGCCGCCATCACTCTCCCCTCACCCGCGGTCGCCATGGCAACGAGGCCACACTTCCCGCTTCCCCCGGAAGTCGCTCCGTTACCATACCAACGACGCACTTCCGCCGCCAACCCGGAAGTGCCGGCCCCCCTCCCGCCTCAGCGTGGCCGCCATGGTGAGACCGCGATGGCGGCGCGCTCGGGGCGGGCGATTTGCGGTCGCCAGCGATGATTTAACGCCTCCCCGGACTGGGGGCCGCGCTCTCCCCTTTGCTTCACCCCCCTTTTCCTCTCCTTATCGCTCATTAATTATTTAATCATTAATTGCAGAAGCCCATCCTGCTGCAAGGCCATGAACGCTCCATCACGCAGATCAAATACAACCGCGAGGGCGACCTGCTGTTCACCGTGGCCAAGGATCCCGTGAGTGCTGCCCACCCCCCGCAATTAACGTAATTAACGCGCTCGTCGTTAATTTTAATCGGGTTGTTGGGGTTTTTTTCCGCCTCGCAGATCGTCAACGTTTGGTACTCGGTGAACGGCGAGAGGTTGGGCACCTACAATGGGCACACGGGAGCTGTGTGGTGTGTGGATGCTGATTGTATCCTTTGATCCCCCCAAAAAACCGGTTTTATCCCATATTTTAGTGCCTGAGTCATCCCCGGTCGCTGCTCCTCGTTTTCCTCTCCCAGAGGAGCGTTTAACTCCTTTATTCCCTTTTCTTTTCCCATCTTTTGGGTGTTTTTCCTGCCTTGCTGATATTTGGGATAAAACCCCGATGGATATTTGGATTTGTGCTGCTTCCCTGGATGTTTAGGAAACATTTGGGCAGCAGAGACCAAAAAAAAGAAAAAGTTGTTTAAATGCAACAAATGGAGCCTTTTGTTCCCAATTTCCCGGGAAAATTGTGGGATTTGCCAGCGAGAACACTTGGGCTCCGAGTTGCCTTTGCTGGGGTGGATTTTACCCTCAAAAATCCCTTTTTAATCTGGTGCAGAAACATTCTCTGAGTGCCCAGGCAGAGGGATTTGGGGCTGATATTCCCACCCAGAGGAATTTGGGGCTGATATTCCCACCCAGAGGGATTTGGGGCTGATATTCCCACCCAGAGGGATTTGGGGCTGATTTTCCCACCCAGAGGGATTTGGGGCTGATTTTCCCAGGCAGAGGAATTTGGGGCTGATTTTCCCACCCAGAGGGATTTGGGGCTGATTTTCCCTCCCAGAGGAATTTGGGGCTGATTTTCCCACCCAGAGGAATTTGGGGCTGATTTTCCCACCCAGAGGAATTTGGGGCTGATTTTCCCGCCCAGAGGAATTTGGGGCTGATTTTCCCACCCAGAGGAATTTGGGGCTGATTTTCCCTCCCAGAGGAATTTGGGGCTGATTTTCCCACCCGGAGGAATTTGGGGCTGATATTCCCTCCCAGAGGCATTTGGGATTTTCCCTGACCGGCCCCAGGGGACACCAGGCACGTCCTGACTGGCTCTGCAGACAACAGCTGCCGCCTCTGGGACTGTGAGACGGGTGAGGCCATCCCCAAATCCCCCTGGGGACGCGGCTGGGACCCCGCTGAGCCCGGGGACAGCCCTGGGGAGGCCACAGAGCCGGGCTGGCGGCAGGAGGCGGATCTGGGGAGGGCCTGGGGACAAGGGATGGAGGGACAGGACACAGGGAATGGCTTTGAATTGCAATATTGGAAGGAATTCTTTCCCTCTGAGGGGCTGGGATGGAGTTCCCAGAGATTCTGTGGCTGCCTCGTGCCTGGAATTGTCCCAGGGTAGGTTTGGGAGGAATTTTTTCCCCTGGGACAGTGGGAATGTCCCTGCCCAGGTCTGGGTGACCTTTAAAGCTCTTTCCGACCCAAACCATTCTGTGCTAAAAGCTGGGAAAGGCTCCTGGGGGGTTGAGCAGCATTGCCAGGACGTCCCTGCCCTCCTCTCCCTCTTTTCCCTCCCCTCCCTGAGGTCTGTGCCCCCCCAGGGAAGCAGCTGGCCCTGGTGAAGACCAGCTCGGCCGTCAGGACGTGCGGATTCGACTTCGGAGGGAACATCATCATGTTCTCCACGGACAAGCAGATGGGATACCAGTGCTTTGTCAGCTTCTTCGACCTCAGGGACCCCAGCCAGATCGGTGAGGGGGCAGGGATCCCCCTGAGATTCCCCCTGGGATTCCCCTGGGATTCATCCCAGAACCCCAGGATGATTTGGGGTTGGGGGCAGCCTCAAATCTCACCCCATTCCCGTGGGCAGGGGTTCCTTCCCCCATCCCAGATTGCTCCAGGGGTGGAACAGAGGAGATGCTTCCCTAAAAACTCACTGGGGGGTGATCACATCAGCAAGGACACAATTCCCCCCTCATGGGATTCCTGTGGAAACAGCGAAACGAGACCCCTGGAAATCTGAGCCCCATCCATAAAAACTGCAAAAGAATTTTGTCCAGATCCCACCCTGGAAATGCAGGAAAAGCCCAAATCCAAGCTGAGCACGGGATGCAAAAGGATAAAAGCTGGATGCAATCCCTCTTTTCCCCCTTTCCCACAGAGAACAACGAGCCCTACATGAAGATCCCCTGCAGTGACTCCAAGATCACCAGCGCCGTGTGGGGCCCGCTCGGGGAGTTCATCATTGCTGGCCACGAGAACGGGGAGCTCAACCAGTTCAGTGCCAAGGTCAGGCCCTGGGGGAGCCTGGGGCAGCGTTCCCAAAGGGATCAGGGCTGGGATGGGGGATTTGGGGCTCCAAACCCCACCTTCAGCGGGGAGAATTAAAATGTTTAGTGTGATATTCGGGAGGCTCCCCTGAGCGAGGCCGGAATTGACACCACAGAGAAGCGTGGAGCTAAATCCATTCCCTAATCCAATCCTAAATTCCCCGCCCACCCAAAGCATTCCAGGGTTCTGTTCCATGTTATTTTTAATGGGGGAATCACATCCCAGCTCCCTGAAAATTCCTCTTCCCCTGTTAAAATCTGAGGCTCCCCTGAGAAAGGCTGGAAGTGACACCTCAGTGCAGGGGTGTGGAACTGAATGCATTCCTAACTTCCCTTCCCACCCAAAGCATTCCAGGGTTCTATCCCATGATCTCCCAGGTTGTTTGGAAGGAGGGAATCACTTCCCAGCTCCCTGAGATTTTTCTCTTCCCCTCCAGTCAGGGGAGCAGCTGTCCAATATCAAGGAGCACACCAAGCAGATCAACGACATCCAGACCTCGCGGGACATGACCATGTTCATCACTGCTTCCAAGGATAACACGGCCAAGGTGAGCTTTTCCAGCAGCCTCTGGGGATTTCCTGGCAGCATCTCTGCCCAGAAGGAATTTTGCTCCTTGGGAATGTTCAGTGAGGAAGGGGAGGTGCTAAATGAGCAAGCCAGACATTGATATATTGAAATATTTTGGTGTTTCTGCAGAACGTTTGCAGTTTGCCGCCTCTGGGAGGCCAAAAATTTTCCTTTTCTGAGGGAATATTTTTGGGATTTGAGCTTGCAGAGGGAACATCCATCCAGGCAAGGCCCAGCAGCTGGAGCTGTGTGAATTCATGGATGAATTTCTCCCTTTTCCCTCGCAGCTCTTTGACTGCACATCCCTGGAGCACCTGAAGACGTTCCGGACGGAGCGGCCGGTGAATTCTGCTGCCCTCTCCCCCATTTTTGACCACGTAAGGATGAGCTTCCTCAGGGCATCCCTGTGATTCCTGCACTGGGAGCCTTCCCAGCCCAGCCTAAAACCAGGATTCTGGAATGAGCCTGAGGGGTTTTGCTGGCTCTGGCACTGGGGAGGAAGTTTTGTGTTGTCCTCTGAGCCAGCGTGGCAGGGAGGTGGGAATTCCTCTGAGGGTTTGTGGGATCAGTGGGAAGTGCTGGAGGCAACCACCACCCCTGGAGGTGTCCAGGGAATCTCTGGACCTGGCACTCGCTGCTCTCAACTCATTTCAAGGGGGGGATCAATGTTAGGCTCGATCCTGGAGGTTATTTCCAACCTCAGTGATCCCAGGATTCCCTAAATCCCAGAGGGAAGCGCTGGAGGGTTGTGACTCCTCTGCTTTCTCTCCCCTGCAGGTCGTGCTGGGTGGAGGGCAGGAGGCCATGGATGTGACCACCACCTCCACCAGGATTGGCAAATTCGAGGCCAGGTTGGTCCTTTTCTGTGGGAAATGGATTTGTAGAGGATTTTTAAGGTTTGACGGGTGTAATCCAACACTTTTCCCTCACCCAGAGCACTCCTGGCATCCCAAAGGTTCCACTTCCCTTTCTTTTGGGAAGCTGGCAGTGCTGGAGAAGCCCTTGAGGTGGTTTTTTTTTTCGAGGATTCTGTGGTTTTGTCCTTTCTGGCCTTGTGACAGTTGAATTTCTCCTCCTGCCAGGTTCTTCCACTTGGCTTTTGAGGAGGAGTTTGGCCGAGTCAAGGGGCACTTTGGGCCCATCAACAGCGTCGCCTTCCACCCTGATGGGAAAAGGTGAGAGGCTCCCTGGGGACCTTGCAGTGTCCCAAATCCACTTTTTAACTGGGATATCACCAAACTTGGGATTTCCATGGCGGGAATGGAACCAGCACCTGAATTCCCCCATTTTGAGCCGGCCCGGGGGGTCGCTCATCACTGATTTTATTTTCCCCTTTGTGGTTCCTGTATCAGTTTCAGGAGGGGCTGGTGAGGCCAGAGTTCCCATTCTTTGCTCCCAGCAGCATTCCTGACTTTCCCCTTCCCTCCCTGCAGCTACAGCAGTGGGGGTGAGGACGGCTACGTCCGCATCCATTACTTCGACCCGCAGTACTTCGAGTTCGAGTTTGAAGCCTGAAGGAGAAGTTCCCTCTCCTCTCCTCTCCTCTCCTTTTCCCTCCTCCAACCCCTTGCCCAGTCCATGGAAAGACTGTTGGGAAGGCCTGAGGTTATTTTTGGCAAAGATTTTTGGGGGCTGTGGGGAGTTGGGGAAGTGGGAACTCGAAGGGCAGGGATGGCTTTTACTGGAAGAAGGGTGAAGGGAACTGACTTGGCTGCCTGCCTGCTGGGCATATTTATAAACCAGGGGAGGGGAAAAAAAAAAAAAAAAGAGGAAATAAATAGAAATCTTTTCTAAACACAAGGAAAAGCACCTCTGTGGAGTTTTTTTTAGGTGGGTTTTTTTTTTTTCCCCCCCATCTGGACCAAAATTAACACGAGGACTTTGTTTTCCCAGCTCTGTTGTCAGTGCTTTGTTCCACACCCATGGAGCTGTGTGCTGCTCCTCCTGGGACCTCTGTCCATCCAGGAACTCCTTCCCAGGGAGGCTCCACAGCCTCCAGCCCAGCCCTGAAGTGTGAAAAGGCTGGAAATGCCGCAGCCAAGAATTGTTTTCCAGCTGCCATGCACGCTCCCGGCCCCGCCGCTCTGTTTATCTGCTGGGCCTGACCCCGGGCCAGCTTTCCTCATGGAACAGTCATTTCCTGCCCCAGCAGCTCGTGCTGCAGATCCTCACCCTCCCACCCTGCTGCCTCGGCACAGGGGTGCTTTATTTTTCCTCTTTCCTTCCTCAAAACTGGGCCCAAGGGCAGAATTCCCAGGCTGGCTGGGACGACACTGAGGTGGTTTTGTGGGGGGTGTTGGTTTAGTGTGTCCTGTTGGGTTTTTCTGTGTGATCTCCTGGTTTTTTTCCTGTGATCTGTTTTTTTTCCTGTGATCTCCTGGTTTTTTTCTGTGTGATCTCCTGGGGGTTTTTTCTGTGTGATCTCCTGGGTTTTTTCTGTGTGATCTCCTGGGTTTTTCTGTGTGATCTCCTGGGTTTTTTTCCTGCCCTTCAGCTCCAGAGCCATCCACAGGCACTGCTGAAATCCCAGTGGGAAGGAGCAGCTTCCCTATGGAAGAGCAGGACTCAGGCAAGGGCTGGGAGAGAGATTTACTGCAGGGAGCTCAGGCTGGGAAAGGGGAGGTCTGTCCCCCGTCCCAGGGCTGTCCATGGGCTCTGTGTCCTGCCCAGCCCTTCCCACGGGAAAATCCAGCGTCGCCTTGTCCCAAATCCCAACTGTCCACGCTTCACCTTCCATTCCCTGTCCCAGCAGTGGGGTCAGGGAGGGTCTGGCTCAGCCTTTTCCCCGTGCTCTCCTCGCTGGAGTTTTTATTTCCCTCCACCAGCCTCTGGATCTCCCTCCTAGCCTCCTCCAGGTGCTGGGAGGGACGGATCCAACGGAGGAACAAACCTGGGAGGGAAGGGGCTGGGGGTTATTTCAGCCCTGGCAGGGAGGGAAGGGCAGCCCAGCCGTCCCCGAGGGTGGGTTTTTGGGGAGGAGGAGATTTTGGGAGCTCACCCTGCCAGAGCTGGATGCTCTGGGGCTCCACCGAGGGCCAGATCACCAGGGGGTTGTGCGAGTAGAGAGGGTTCAGGAACTTGCGCCTCTCCTCCGGCTGGTTCAGCCAGGCCCAGAGCGAGTGTGTGCTTTCCTTCACCTTACACAGGCTCCTGCGGGGGACAGGTGGGGACACTCAGGGCCCCCAGCGGCGTCTTGGTGCCACCTGAGCCGTGACGGGCGGCGGGCGCGTCCGCGCACCCACCTCTCCTTCTCGTTGTTGCACAGGAAGGTGCCGTAGGCCGAGGCGTAGGCGTTGTCGAAGAGGGTGAGCAGCAGCTCCTCCCCGAATTCCAGGGAGAAAGGGAACTGCCGGCCCAGCTGCCACACGCAGTCCAGGAAGAGCAGGAAAAGCGGCGCCTCCTGCTTGCCCCGGGCGTGGGAGGAGGCCGAGCGGGCGCAGCGCAGCTGGAAGGGGTGCCCTGCCTGCGGGACGGGCGAGGGAGGGACACGGAGGGGACATGGGGACACCCCGCCGGGCTGGCGGCCCCACCCTGCTCCCCGCAGCGCTCACCTGGATCCACTCCCGCTCCAGCAGCCCCTGGAATCCCTGCAGGCTGCGGCAGGACGGGTCCAGGATGAGCTGGGCCAGCGCTGTCACCAGCAGCGTGGTGTCCGTCCCCTCCGCCCCGTGCACCAGCACCTTGCAGTCCTCCCTGCCGTGACCGCAGGGGTGACGCACGGGTTCGGGGAGGGGAAAGGTGGGCAAAGGGCAGCCCAGATTACCTGTCCAGGCACTGGGCAGCCAGGCAGGCCGTGCTCAGGGCGGCTTTGACGTGGCTGAGCCAGCGGCTGCCGTCCAGGCGGGCCAGCCAGCGGTCCACGCTCAGCGAGGGGTCACTGCAGGCTTCCACCAGCCTGATGAAACTCTCCTGCAGCGGGCGGCCCCTGGCAGAGGGGACAGGGCTGTGCAGGGGCTCACTGCCACTGTCCCTGCCTGATTGACCTCGTAATAACGGCTGCTCGACACCTACATGCAGACTTCTCCCACAAAAGTCTGCGTTGTAGGGCTTGAGTAATTATTATGTATTTCAATTAAAAAAAAAACCAACACCTAAACCCATGCAGAAAGAAAAAAAAAAGGTAAAAAAAAGAACTTTGACAGCACCCAGAGCCCCGCACCTTGTCTCAGATGTGTTGCCATCTCCTAAAATCTTACATACTAAATCTTCTGTGCTGAAATCTTAAATCTTAAGTTTTTCACCCTGTGTAATCACACGGTGCTATTCAAACCGCAATCCCCTTGCTCTTACTCGATCTCAAAACCCCAGCCCAAAAGCTTCAGTCAGGTGTGGTGCTCGCTTAAAAGTCTTGCGCCTTTTTAACACAGAAAACCTAAGATTTTCAACCCCCAAGGTTCCAGCGTGTCCCCACAGGGCGAGGATGGGGGAGATCCCTGACACCCCAGTCCTGGTTTGGCTGAGCTGCAGGTGCCTGCTGGGTGAGATGAGAGGGAGGATTTAACGTGTCTGACTGAAGGCAGCACTCAAAGCGTGCTGGGGTGTGGCATTTTACAGGGTTTTACCTGGGGACAGGTGTCCAAACTTGGCTCCATGACCAGGGCTTAACCTTCTAAGTTTTGAACCAACGGGCTTTACTCTATTAGCATCTCCCTAATTAATGTCCCACCTGCCAAGGTCCCCAAGTGTAATGAACGAGATGAGGACGATGAAGAGCTCAGAGGATTTAATGCTCTAGGGGCGTGGTCTTTGGCATTTTACAGGGTTTTACCTGGGGACAGGTGTCCAAACTTGGTTGCAGGACTAGGGCTTAACCTTGTAAGTTTTGAACCAACGGGCTTTACTCTATTAGCATCTCCCTAATTAACGTCCCACCTCCCGAGCTCTCAGCTTTCTTCCCTCCCCGCAGGGAGCCTGGGCTCAGCTGGGCCCCGTCCCCGGTGATTCCCCAAGGGAATTCCGCGGCAGCCCTCCCTCGCTCACCTCTCCAGGGCTCGGTGCAGCCTCCTCCACTGCGGGTACGCGGCTTTGGGCTCCGTGCCCCCGCCGCTCATCCGCGCCTGCTTGGCCGCCTGCGCCGAGCGGGTGTCGATGATGAAACCCCGCTCGCCCTCGTCCAGGATCGTCCCCAAAAGCTTCTCGTCCTCGCGGCAGCGCCGGCGGTTGGGGCCGGTCAGGGGCTGGCTGCTGCGGAGCAGAGCCTGGGGAGAGGGTGGGACAGCTGGGGACAGCCAGCCCGGGGAGGAGAAGGCTCCAGGGTGAGCTCAGAGGGGCTCACGGGGTCTAAAGGGGCTCCGGGAGAGCTGCGGAGGGAAGGGATGGAGGGACGGGACACAGGGAATGGCTTCCCGCTGCCAGAGAGCGGGGATGGACGGGATTTTGGGAAGGAATTGTTCCCTGGGAGGGTGGGGAGGGGCTGGGATGGAATTCCCAGAGCAGCTGTGGCTGCCCCTGGATCCCTGGCAGTGTCCCCAGCTTGGACAGGGCTTGGAACAACCTGCCATGGCAGGGGTGGAACGGGATGACCTCAAAAATCCCTCCCAACCCAATCCTGGGAATTCTGCGAAGATGGAATCCCTAAAATCCCTTCCAAGCCAACCCTGGGAATTCAGTGAAGATGGAATCCCTAAAATCCCTCCCAAGCCAATCCTGGAATTCCATGAAGACGGAATCCCGCCTCCTGCGGCACGGGGGGCTCCCAGCCGCCTTCCCCCGCCGGACTCACGGTGCCGTTTTTGGGGTGGAAGTAGCTGAGCACGGGGAAGCGCCCGCCCTGCCGGAACCGCGCCGCCTTCGTCACCGTGTCATCGCCCACGGCCGCCGGCACGATCACGGCCTCGGGGTACGAGGGGCAGGCGCTGAAATCGCGGTTCACGGTGCTCAGCCGCCACTGGTTGGTCTGGGGAGGGGACAGGCGACATCAGCGACGAGCCCGGCAGGGCGCGGGGAAGGCTGCGGGTCCCTCCCGGCCGGGCTCACCTGCGAGCAGAGCCGCTGGAAGAAGCGCTCCGGCGGGAATTGGTGCCAGCCCTGCTCCAGCCGCAGGCTCGGAGGGCGGTGGAAGAACGGGTACATCATCATCACCGAGTCCACCGAGGACAGCGCCTGCCGCGGGAAAGGGGACACCGGCAATGTCCCCGTGTGCCACCGCACAGCCCGGTGCCAGCGCTGCCGGAGCTGCGTGTTTACCCAGCTCAGAGCCAGAGCCAGAGCAAACACGGGCAGCGGCGTTTTTCCAACCCTTCGCTGGCCGGCCCGGGGCTCACCTCGATGGAGCTGGCGACGTTCAGACACTGCTCCATGTCCGGGATCTCCAGCTGCAGCACCTTCAGGTCCTTGCAGCGCAGCGTGATGGTGCCCGAGGAGCCGGAGACCCTGCGGGAGGGGACGCGGCGGGGTCAGGGGGACACACGGGGACACACGGGGACACACGGGCTCCCTTCAGGCTCTCCGCGAGCGGGGCGCGGTGGGTGGGTGGGGTGGCGGAGCCAAAAAAAAAATTAAAAAACAAACCACAACCAAACCTGGTGTCCCGCGGGGAGCCGCCAGTCCGCGGGGGCTGGTACCAACCCAAATTCTGCACTCTGGGGAGGAGAGGAGGGCAATGCCCGCCGCTGGGCAGCGAGGAAGAGGAAGGACACAGGGACACGGCTGGGCGGTGCCCATGGGGACAGCGAGGGGGGAATCCTGCCGCTCAGGAGGTGACACTGCCGGCAGGGGCGGGGGGACAGCCCTGGGGACAGCCCTGGGGACAAGCCGCACCTTTTCTCCACGGCGTCCACGTTGCGGATGAGCAGCCAGAGCTCCAGGTCGCCGCGGGGGCAGGAGGAGAGCAGCAGGTGGTGGCTGGTGATGCACAGGGTGCCCCTGACCGGGCCCGGCAGCCCCGGCCGCCACAGCAGCGCCTTCTCCACCGTGGCCGTCTTGATCAGCTCCGAGAACTCCATGGGCGCCGCCGACTCTGCCCCGAGCGGGGAGGGAGGGAAAAGAAAAAAAAAAAAGGGAAATCCTGCGGCTCCGGGCCCGCCTGGAAACCCCTGCCCTGCCCGTCACGCGCTGTCCCCTCTCTCCGTGGTGACACTGTCGCCTCCAGCACGCGCGGCAACCGGGAAACTGAGGCACGGGGTTGGGGGGGCTGAGCTGGCTCCGATCCCCCCCTCCCGGAGGGGATTTTTGGGGGGAAATCGGGATTGTAGGGAGCAGCTGCCGCTCCTTCCCCGCCGCATTGGGGCTACACCCCGTCACTGGCCGCGACACGGGGTCCCCGCGGGCTCTGCTGTCCCCAAAGCCACCCCGGGGCTGGGGACGGGTCAGGAGGAGGAAGAAGAGGAGGAGGAGGAGGGTGGGTGGCCGTGCTGCTGTCCCCACCACTCCTGTGCTTACCTGCTCGGGCTGGTGGCAGCTGGGGACCTCGGGGGACAAGCAGGGGAGCTCAGAGTGCCCCCAGGGAAGTGCTGGCCATGGGGTGAGGAGTTTCGGGGTGCCAGCGGGAATTTTGGGGTGCAAGCAGAGGCACAAGGAAGAGTCTCGGGGTGCAAGGAGAGGACTGGGGAGGGCACCGGGAGTGTCGGGGGGCAGGGAGGGGACCCCGGGGTGCTGGTGGGGGGGGATTTGGGGGTGCAGCGCGGGCAGTTCGGGGCAGCTCGCGGTGGAAGCGGGAGGGCGGCGATGTCCCCGCACAGCCCGGCCCGGCCGGCGGATGTCGCGTTTAAGGTGGCCCGGCCCGGGGGGACGCGGCCGTGCCCGGGGCTGGCTCTGGGGCCGGCGAGGGTCACAGCGAGGGTGCGACAGCGAGGGGACACCGGGGGGACACCGCGGGAAGGGAAAGGCGAGGGGACAGCGGGACGCGAGAGCAACGCGGGGGGAACAGGCGGAGAATTTGGGGGGCGGCTGGAGGGGGCAGGAGTGGGAGCCCACGGGGCAGGTGAGACCCGGGGGACACAGGTGAGACCCCCGAGCCACCTCCGCTGTCCCCGAGCCCCTCCGGGCAGCGAGGAGGTGGCACAGGACACATCCGGACGCGGTTCCACCTTAAGGTCCCGTCCGGGTGCGGGACCCCGGCTGCCCCCCGTGGGCACCCCCCTCCCTTTGTTTTTCCTTCCTCGGGCTTTTTTTGGGACCCCCCAAAGGGCGGGGGGGAGCGGCTGAGGACGGGGATAAATCATTCCCGTTCCTCCGTGCCCGGTGAAGGCTCCGTCCGGGAACGGTTTGTCTCCTCCCAGGCGGAGACAATGATGTTAAAAAAAAAAAAAAAAAAAAAAAAGAACAACAAAACCACAACGAGCCAAAAAAAAAAAAAAAAATAGAAAAAAAGAAACCCAAAACAGCTCCTCCTTTGCACTCCTCTGGATAAGGAAATTCCTGCCCATCAGAGCCGTCCTGGAAGGGTGGATAAAGAGCCGGGAACCGGGGGCAGCCGGGCCACGGAGCGGGCGGGTGGCCGTGCTCTGCTCAGCCTGGGCGCCTCCATTGCCCCGAGGCTTTTCTGGGGGGTCAGAGATCAGCCAGGCTTTTTTGGGGGCAAGCTTTATCCCACCATGACCTTCAGCCAGCTGAAATTCAAGGAGCTGGGCGAGGAGGAGCCCACCTGGGAGGAGGAGAACCTGGAGAGCCTCAAGGCGCTGACGGCCAAGCTGAAGCTGCAGACCCGCAGACCCTCGTACCTGGAGTGGGAGGCGCGGGTCAGGGGGCAGCGCTGGGGGACCCCCGGGGACGCCCGTGGGGCAGAGAGGAGCCGCGGGCACCCCCAGGAGCGCCGGGATGATGATGGTGATGGTGATGATGATGTTGGTGGTGGTGGTGGCGTTGGTGGCTTTGCCACCGTGGAGGCGGCGCTGGAGTGGCTCAGGACGGAGCTGGTGAGCAGGACACGGGGACAAGGACGGCGGTGGGGTCGCCGTGCCCCACCTGAGGGCGGCGGGGTGCGGGAGGGTCTGGCAGGGCACAGGGGACAGCACAGGGACCCGGGGGTGGTGGCAGCAGGTGACAGCGCCCTGCCTGAGGCTCTCCTGCCCTCCTCGCTGGCTGCACGCGGGTTTTTCCATGAGTTTTCCTGCCCCTGACCCCGCGGGTGGTGGCTCTGTGGGGGTCAGCGCTTGTCACCTCCGCCCTAGGGGTGGCACAGACAGCACAACCCGCGCTGTCCCCGCGCTGTCCCCGCGCTGTCCCCGCGGCAGGACGGGGTTGTGCCCCACCGCGGCCCCATCCCCGACCCCCAAGCACCCCCAATCCCCTCCTGCCCGCAGCGGGACATGCAGGCCGCGGACCAGCGGCTGGCGCAGCAGCTGATGCGGCTGCGGGCGCGGCTGCACCGGCTCAAGGTGGAGCAGGCCTGCCACCGGCACAAGGAGATGCTGGACGACGCCACCTTCGGCCTCGAGGGCTGCGAGGAAGACTCGGAGCTGCTGTGCACCATCCCGCCCAGGGCCGCCTTCCTGCTCTCCACGCCGCTCAAGCACATCGGCGTCACCCGCATGAACATCAACTCGCGGCGCTTCTCCCTCTGCTGAGCCGCGTCCCCCCCCCGCCCCGAGGGGCACCCCGGGGTGATTCGGGGCTCCGAGATCCCTCCGCAAACCCCTCAGGGCTCGGGCCGGCTCCTCCCGGGGCGGTGGTGGCGCTGCGCTTTGTGGCACGGCGATGTCGCCGTCCCCGCGGGGCGTTTGGTGGTTAAACCGGCTGGGAGATTTGGGGAGCAGCTCTTTGAGGGGGAATAAAAGGAGGTGAGGGTGAGAGCTGATGGTTTTTTTTTTCCTTCCACATGCGGCTCCTGGTCTTTTTTTTGGGGCAGGGTGCCAGCTCCAGGTGTCGCTTGGGGACGCGGCTTTCTCAGAACCCCCAGGGAAGCTGCGGGATCATTTCGGGGAATCATTTTAGGGGTTGTTTCTCCTCCCCAGGACACCGGGAGAGCCCCAAACGTGTCCCCCCAAAGCTGCCATCCCCCGATAGCTCAGGGCTTCCTGCCTGCGCCTCTCGGAGCTCCCCGCGGCTTCCCCGCCGATCAAAGCCGCCAGCACAATGCTGCTGTGGTTGTCGCGCCCCCCGAGCAGCTCTGCCGGCCCGCCGGTGTCCCCTCAGTGTCCCCTCAGTGTCCCCTCAGCTCCGGCCCGTTGTCACCGCGGCTCTCCAGCCGTCGGTCTGCGGTGGCCCCGCGGTGACACGGCGGTGGCCGCTCAAGGGATGGATGTGTCCCCACAGCGCTCGGGGAGGGGGGACAAGGAGGAGGCTGAGGGTGCCAGGAGGGGATTTGGGGCTGCGGGAGCCGCTGGGAAGGCACGGGGACAGGGGACAGCGCAGGGGGTGGTGGCGGCAGGTGACAACGCCCTGCCTGGGGGGTCTCACGTCCCCTCGCCCACCCTCGCCGGGGGCCGGCGGTGGCAGGAAGCCACCGGGGGTTTGTCACTCGCTCTTTGCGGTCGGGAGCGAGCTGAGAGAAGCGGCTCCTCTTGAGTTTGCTCATGAGGCAGGCAGGAAGCCGGGGCAAGGCGGGCACAGCGGGAGCGGGGCGGCGGCGGCGCGGCCGGGCACGGGGGGCTCCTCCGGGCACCCCCAAAAATCCCACCCAGGCACGGGGGGCTCCTCCGGGCACCCCCAAAAATCCCACCCGGGCACGGGGGGCTCCTCCGGGCACCCCCAAAAATCCCACCCAGGCACGGGGGGCTCCTCCGGGCACCCCCAAAAATCCCACCCGGGTTTGGGGAGCTCCTTTCATCACCCGATAAGATCCCACCCGGCTTTGGGGGGCTCCTCTGCGAACCCCACAGGGTCCCGATGGGGAGGACGTGACGGGCACGGCCCCGGCGGGACATGGGACACTGAGAGCGGCCGGTCCCCACCTTGCTGCCACCAGGTGAGAGCCGGCTCGGCGGGTCCGGGTGGGATTTGGGGAGCAGCTGTGGGGCTGCAGGGGGGGTTCGGGCTCGGTTTTTGGGGGGGGATGAGAGCGCTGGAGCCAGGTTGGGCTCCCCCATCCCTCTGGGGGCTCCCGGGGGGGGAAAGGCGCTGTCCCCAAGTCCCCTGCCCCCCTGGGGGTGGCTGCGCCGGTGGCCTGGCAGGGCTGTCCCCAAAGCCCCATTTCCAGGGCGAGGCAGGAGTTTTGTCCCCAGGGCTGTGCCTGAGGGACAGGCAGTGGCTTGGTGCCGGTGCCTCAAGGTTGGTGCCAAATTTCGGGGGTTCGGGAGCTCCGAAATTCTCATTTTTTTGGCGCTGGCTCAGCGCAAACAGCTCCCTGCTGCAGTGGCAGCCTTGGGGACACTGTCCTTGGTGTCACTGGCAGCGCCGGGTGTCCGTGCAGAGGGCTCACAGCTGGCTCACAGCTGGCTCAGGGTCACTCAGGTGACACAGGCATGGGCCCAGCCTGGATTTCAGAGCTCCTCACGCCCTCCCACACCGGTGACAAACCACCAGGACCCGGCCAGGCCCACGTGGGACAGCTCAGGACTGGCAGCCAGGGGTCCCAAATTCAGAGAAAAATAGAAAAAAAAAAAACAGGGAAAAAAGTGACACACCTGGCAGGGACAGCCGTGCTCACCTGAACACGCTCAGGGGGCACCTCCACACCCCTCCCTGCCAGGCCACTTCGCACAAAGAAATTCAGTTGCACAGATGCAGCCACCAAAAAAAAAAAAACAAACCTGACTTCAAACACCCCTTTTTTTTTGTTGTTGGGGTTTTTTTTTTCATCTGTCGTGGCCCTGGGGCAGGTGAAAACGGCTGCTACTGCTGCTCGGTGGAAATTACGCTGCGGCTTGGGGCTGTAAGAAAAAAAGAAAGAACAGAAAAAGGCACAATAGCAGCACCTCCCTTCTCAGCCCGGGAGGAAAAAACAGCTCCAGGTGCTGCTGGGGGGGTTCGAGGAGGTCTAGGCGGCTCCTCTGTGCGGTCAGAGGGATGGATTTGGGATTTGTCAGCCCTCCCTTTGCTCTGGCTGAGAAATGCGGGCACTTTGCTGTTGTTCTTGTCCATAAAAGCCGGGTTCTGCTCAGAAAGGCCCTCAAAATGTTGATGAATTTTGGAGGGTTTTTTTTTTTTTTTTTACTCTGAGATGGAGGAAGTCTTGATGGGGATTATCAGGAAAGAGACAGTGAAAGAAAATCTTTGAGCACTGTCACCGTGCCTGCAGTGTGGCCGAACCCCTCTGTGGTCCCCCGATGGGTGTCCCCAGGAGCTGGGGGCACCAGGGTGGGGTTTGAGCCCCCAGGGCAGCGCTGCAGGGCGTGGGGGCCTCACTCCTGGGGGTTGTCCTGGCCAAAATCGCCCCTCGCCTGCTCCTCTGGCCACTGTGGGGACAGGCCTTGTGTCCCTGTCACCTCTGGGGCTGAGACAGGTCTAGAAAATCAAACCTGGAAGTGCAGGCTGAGGGCTGGGACTGGCACTGGCAGCACCCCGGGGGCCCCAAACCCTCCCTGGGCACCCCAAACCCTCCTTAGCAAGTCCTAAAACCTCCTTAGAGACCCCCAAACTCTCCCTAGGGACCCCAAACCCTCCTTAGGGACACCCAAACCCTTCTTAGGGACCCCCAAACTCACCCTGGGGATCCCAAACCCTGCCTAGGGACCCCCAAACACTCCCTGAGGATCCCAAACCCTCTTTAGGGACCCCCAAACCCTCTCTGGGGATCCCAAACCCTTCTTAGGAACCCCAAACCCTCTCTGGGGATCCCAAACCCTCCTTAGGGACCCCCAAACCCTCTCTGGGAATCCCAAACCCTCCTTAGGGACCCCCAAACCCTCTCTGGGCATCCCAAACCCTCCTTAGGGACCCCCAAACTCTTCTTACAGACCCCAAAAACCTCCTTGGGGATCCCAAGCCCTCCTCAGGGATCCCCTGCCAGCGCCAAACCAAGCCCCCACCCCTGTGCCCCCCTTGGCACCGTGGAGGAAAGTGGATTTTCGGGAATGCTGGTGAAAACCGAAGCTCCCAGGCAGGAAAAGAAGGAAAAATCGATGCCAGGGTCCCACAAAGCATTTCCCAGCCCAGCTGGAACTGGTGGGGACGGTGACCTCGGCAGCAGCTGCCACGTCAGAGGTGTCACAGCGGGGTCTGGCTGGCGGCGTGACACACCTGGGCTGGCTCAGGGTGACAAAACCTGCGGAAACCACAGCTGGGCCCCTAAAGAGCCCGGCTGAGAGGGGCTGGAGGTGAACCCCAGCCTAAATTTATAGGATTTAAACTCATCAAAACTTAAAATTAACCTGAACTCGACGGGGCCTAAACTTCACAGAACTTAAAAACACAATTTAACTGAGCAATTCTCAACCTAAACTTCAACGAAACCATCCAGAAATCAATCTTAGTATTAACATACGACTTTCTGAAATATTAATATCAAAATATCACCCAAGTCAGACCTAAATGTAGCCAATTACTCCAATCAAAAATCCATTTTTACTCCCCCGTTGTGCTGGTAAAGCCTTTTCCCCCCACACTGCGATGGGTTTTCTGTCCAACGAAGGGACAAATCCCCCCGTGGGCGTGGGGGATTCTCAGGAAGAGCTTTTTTCCGGGGAGGCCCCCGCTCTGCTCCCAGGTTTGTGCCTCCCTCAGCGTTCTTGGGAAGGTCAAAAGGGGCCCGGGTGGTTTTGCAGAGCCCACGCAGAGCTGGCGGCAGAGATGCCCACGCTCTGGTGGCACCGCAGTGACAGGGACACCGGTGTCACCACGGCTGAGCGTTGGGAAGGCTGAGCTGGGACAGAGACTGGGCAGAGCTGAGAATAAAGGAGAGATTTATTGAAAGGCCTTTAGGGTACACCTTGGGCAGGACAAGAGCCTGGCCAGGGCTGCACCCAGGGTGGACCCAAAATGGGCACAAAATGGACCCAAAATGGGCACAAAATGGACCCAAAATGGACAAACGGTCACGAGGTCTCACACTTTTATAAGTTTTGGTCCATTTGCACATTGGGGTTGAATTGTCCAATTCCAGCTCCAGGCTGTGAGGTCCCATCCTTCTCGTTCCTCCCTCCAGCCCACCCTTGTTTGTGCTTTTGGGCCTGGAGACTTGTCCCAGCTGTCCTTGGTGTGCAGCAGGAGAAGGATTTGTTTTGTGTCCCTGCTGTGTGCAGAGCTGAGTGACACTGACTGTGAGCTCAGAGCCGCACCCCTGGGCAGCACAGAGCCTGAAATACATGAAATTAAAACTGAAGGCATCAGGGGTCCTGGGTGTTCCAGGGTTTGGATTTTAGGAATGGGGCTGAGTGTGGGGAGAGGATGGGAATTTGTAGGAAAAGGAATTTGGAAGTGCCCACGGGGAGCCCAGGAGCTGCTTTTAGGCTGGGGGAGGTGCTGGCCCAGCCAAAACCTCTGCAGGAGTGTATTAATTGCTAATGGGATATTAATGATGAGGTCGTTATGTGCAGGGAGCAGCCCCAGAGCTGCACGGTGGGGAGGAGCTGGCACAGGACGCAGAGGAGCCTCAGGCTGGGCACTAATTGCCTTCAGAGGATTTAATTAACGAAGGCAGGATAAATTAGGAGGAAATAAGGGCTGGTGACAGAGAGTCAGGGCATGTCCCCAGCTCAGCTGAGGAGCTGGGGTGGGAAAAGGGAGGGATGGATGGATGGATGGATGGATGGATGGATGGATGGATGGAGGGATGGATGGATGGATGGAGGGATGAATGATGGAAGGATGGACAGACCCAGGGATGGATGGATGGATGGATGGATGGATGAATCCAGGGATGGATGGATGAATCCAGGGATGGATGGATGCAGGGATGGGGACCTGCTGGAGCAGGAGGCAAGGCAGGCATGGGGGTGCCAGTGCTCCCTGTGTCCCCTGTGTCCCCACAGCCACCATGGGCTGCTGCTGCAGCTCAGACTACGACGAGGACTGGATCGAGAACATCGACATCTGCGAGCACTGCAACTACCCCATCGAGCCCGACAGCAAGCGTCAGGTGAGCAGGGGCTGGCAGAGCCCAACCCCAGCGGCCAAACACCCCCGAACACCGCCGGGGGTGGCCAAATCCCTCACCCTGAGGGCTCACGGGGTCCCTGTCCCCTGGCAGGGGCTGATCCGCAACGGCTCCGAGGTCCGAGACCCCCTGGTGACCTACGAGCCCTCGTCACCTCCCTGCTCCCCCATGCAAGGTGAGGCACGGCTGTGGGGTGGGGTGCTGTGACACCCCCAGAATGGTCACTGCCACCTCTGTCCCTTCTTTGTCCCCTCAGACAAGCTGGTGGTGGCCCTGTACAACTACGAGCCCAAGCACGACGGGGACCTGGGGCTGCGGAAGGGGGAGAAGCTGCGTGTCCTGGAAGAGTGAGCGAAGCGCAGCGGTGTCCCCGGGGCCCGGGCGGGGCCAGGGCCGCGCTCACCGCGCTGTGTCCCCGCAGGAACGGCGAGTGGTGGAAGGCGCAGTCGCTCACCACGGGCCAGGAGGGGCTGATCCCGCACAACTTCGTGGCTTTGGTGAACAGCCTGGAGCCCGAGCCGTGAGTAGGGATGGAGCAGCCGCCGTGTCCCGGCGGGATCCGAGCTCCGGGAGGGAGGTTGGAGCATCCCACAAAACCCCGATGGCCGCGTCCCCTCCGCCCTCAGCCCTGTCCCCTGTCCCCAGGTGGTTCTTCAGGAACATCAGCCGCAAGGACGCCGAGCGGCAGCTCCTGGCCTCGGGAAACACCCACGGCTCCTTCCTCATCCGGGAGAGCGAGACCTCCAAAGGTGCCCCCGCGGCTCCCTGCGGCCCTGGGAGGGGCGCGGGGGGACTCTGGGGTCCCACGCGTGTCCCTGTCCCTGTCCCCAGGCTCGTACTCGCTGTCCGTGCGGGACCTGGACGAGAGCCAGGGAGAGACGGTGAAGCACTACAAGATCCGGAACCTGGACAGCGGCGGCTTCTACATCTCCCCCCGAGCGCCCTTCGGCAGCCTCAGGGAGCTGGTGCAGCACTACACACGTGCGGGATGGGGCGGGAATGGGGCGGGAATGGGGCGGGAATGGGGCGGGGTGAAGTGGGATGGGATAGGAAGGGGGAGGGATGGGAATGGGGAGGGAATGGGATGGAACAGGAGAGAAGTAGAGGGGATGGGAATAAGAAAGAAGAGGGGATGGTACAGGATGGGATGGGAATGGGATGGGGCTGGAGGAGATGGCACCAGCCAGGATGGGATGGGATGGGATAGGATGGCACAGGGAAGTTGCGGGATGGGATGAGACAAGGGATGGAATGGGGCAGGGCGTTACGGTACAAGATGATGGGAATGGGACGGAATCAGAGGGGATGGGACAGGGATGGAATGGGATGGGACAGGACAGATGGACGGGATGGGACAGGATGGAATGAGGCAGGCTGGGGTGGGACGTGACTGAATGGGATCGGATAGGGACTGGATGGGACAGGGCAGGACAGGATGGGACAAGAAGAAAAGGGAATAGGAGAGAATAGGATGGGACAGGACAGGATGGGAATGGAATAGGATGGGATGGCATGAGCAGGACCCAGCCAAGCCCTGGGGTGCGGGTGCCCTGCCCTGGCCCAGCTCTGCCTCCCCCGGCCCAGGCAGCTCCGACGGGCTGTGCTGCCGCCTGGGCAAGCCCTGCCAGACGCAGAAGCCGCAGAAGCCGTGGTGGCAGGACGAGTGGGAGGTGCCGCGGGAGTCACTGAAGCTGGTGGAGAAGCTGGGAGCGGGGCAGTTCGGAGAGGTCTGGATGGGTGAGTCAGGGGGGAACTGGGTCACCGGAGTGAAGGATCCAGCTGGGATCTCACACGGAGCAGCCGGCACGGCCCAAGGTGTGGCACTGCGGCTTTGAGGGTCCTGGAAGAAGGGAGAAGCCATCCCAGACTTCCTTTTCTCCCACCCCTGGATCCCTGCTCTGCTGGTGGACACAGGGGGGGACATGTGGGATCACAGAGCTGCTGGCTTTGTCCCCACTTGGGAGTGTCCCTTGTGGGCTGTGACCACCCCAAAACCCCTCCAGCCGCACCACAACGGCTCGTTGGGGCATGAAACTCTGTCCTCACCCAGCCTTTCCACCTCCCACCCAACTTTTGGATCCTCCAACATCTCCTCCTCATCTTGGGATGCTCCGTGCGGCCACCCCTCCTCAGCTGGCACCGCTGTTGTCACCTTCCCAATGTCCAGATCCCGTTTTCCCCCGTTTTTCCCCCAAAAAGGCTTCTACAACGGGCACACCAAGGTGGCAGTGAAGAGCCTGAAGGCCGGCAGCATGTCCCCCAGCGCCTTCCTGGCCGAGGCCAACCTGATGAAGAAGCTGCAGCACCCTCGGCTGGTGCGGCTCTACGCCGTGGTCACCAAGGAGCCCATCTACATCATCACTGAGTTCATGGAGAAGGGTGAGCCCGCCCCACAGGGCTCCAGGTGCTGCCACACCCACAGGGATGTGTGGCCACAGAGATCCGGGATTTTTAAGGTTGGAAAAGGTCTTCAGGGTAAAGGTCAAGTCTGTGAAAAATTCCCCACCTAAAGCGGCCCAGAGCGCTGTGCTGGTCATTCCTTAAACTCCGCCGGCACCTCTCAGTGCAGGCTCCAAAAGGGGTAAAAATGAAAGGTTTCCATCAGAAATGTGGAAATGTGTTAAGTTTGGAGATTCCTTTGCCTCCAGCCCTGGGGATTTTTTGCCTTTGGTCTCTCCCACCTGCAGCTTGAGGAAAAAGGATTTTCTGTGTTCTGCCCACGTTCCCAGAGGGATTTTTTTCGGGGGGACAGTGTCTCTGTGACCCCCCCAGGAGCTGAGAACTGCTGCTTTCATCACAGGCAGCCTCGTGGACTTCCTCAAGACCTCGGAAGGAGTCAAGCTCAGCACCAACAAACTGCTGGACATGGCAGCCCAGGTGAGGGGGGAGAGAAGTAAAACTGGGGATGGAACTGGGAGAAAACCCTGCCGGGCTGGAGCTGCTCATTAACAACTGTCCATTAATTATTACAAATCGCAGATTGCTGAAGGCATGGCCTTCATCGAGGCCAAGAATTACATCCACAGGGACCTGAGGGCCGCCAACATCCTCGTCTCGGACACTCTGTGCTGCAAAATCGCCGATTTTGGGCTGGCCCGGCTCATCGAGGACAACGAGTACACGGCTCGGGAGGGTGAGCCCCGCCCCGCGGGGGACAGAGCTTGGGGACATCGGGACAGGGACCCGCAGCCAGCCTGGGGAGCTGCAGAAGGGAGCAGGGCGTGCCAGGATGGTTTTATTTTCCCTTTTCCATCTCTCAGCCGGAGGGGGATGAGGGGCTCCTGCTCTGGGTGGTCACCGCAGGGTCAGGGGGCTCAGCCAAAGCCACCAGGCAGCGACAGAGCCCGGCCGGGGGTTGTCACATCGGATTCAGCCCAGCGGGCTGATCCCCCCCCCAGCTCATCCCCTTTATCCCCTCCCCTCCCGCCGCTTTCCAGGGGCCAAATTCCCCATCAAATGGACGGCGCCCGAGGCCATCAACTACGGCACGTTCACCATCAAGTCGGACGTGTGGTCCTTCGGGATCCTGCTCACCGAGATCGTCACCTACGGCCGGATCCCGTATCCAGGTCAGGATTTTGGGGCAGCTGCGGGGCTGGCACGCCCACGAGTGTGTGTGTGTGTGTGTGTTTGTGTGTGTGTGTGTGTACATGCAGTGCCGCACGCACGCCGCTGCCAGCCTGGCTCCCTGCCCTCCCTCCCTGCAGCCAGCCCGGCCCGGCTGCATCGGGCACGGTCCCCAAAGCCACCCGGGGAGCGGAGGTTTGCGAGGGTGGGGAGACCCAAAATGGGTCCTGGGCATTGTCCTGGCAGAGAAGATCAAGCCTGGGGTGGTCCCTAAAACCTAGGGGTGGCTCAAATTGAGTCCTGGGCATTGTCTTGGTAGGAATTACCAAGCCTGGGATGGTTCCTGAGACCCAAACTGTGTCCTGGGCATTGTCTTAGCAGGAATGACCAACCCCAGGATGGCACCTGTGACATGGGGGTGACTCAAATTGGGTCCTGGGCATTGTCCTGGCAAGGGTGACCAAGCCTGGAAGTGATTCCTGTTACATGGGGGTGACCCAAATTGGGTCCTGGCAGGGGTGACCAACCTCAGGGTGGCACCCACACCGCGGGGGTGACCCAAACTGGGTCCTGGCAGGGGTGACCAACCTCAGGGTGGCACCCACACCGCGGGGGTGACCCAAACCGAGCCCCACACGTGTCGCCCCGCAGGGATGACCAACCCCGAGGTGATCCAGAACCTGGAGCGGGGTTACCGCATGCCGCAGCCCGACAACTGCCCGCCGGAGCTGTACGAGCTGATGAGGCAGTGCTGGAAGGAGAACCCCGAGGAGCGCCCCACCTTCGAGTTCATGAAGAGCGTCCTGGAGGATTTCTTCACCGCCACCGAGGGCCAGTACCAGCAGCAGCCCTGAGGGCCCCTCAGGCCGGGTTTGTGGGCTTCGTCCTCACAGACTCCACGGAACTCTGCCTGCAACTCTCGCAGGGGAAGATTTGAAGCGCTCCAGAGCTTGGGAGCAGCAGATTTCACGCCTTTCAGAAGGGGATGGACAAGCAAAGCAGACCCCAAAAGCTGGGGGATGGCACAGGGCTCCAGCCCCTCAGGAGCTGCCCTCAGCCCCTCAGCCCTCAGTGATGGCGGGACCCCCCCCGGCAGCGCTGGCCACTGCACCCCTTCTCCCCTCACGGCCTTCGCAGGACCCGTCCCGCAATAATTTCGGGGGAAATAAAGATCTTTCCAGCTGCGGGGGCCTCGCGGGGCCAGGCTGCCATGGCATGGGGGCTACGGGGCGATGCCCACGGCGGGCGGACCCCGCTGGCCCCAACCCACCCCGGGGAGCCCCCGGGACCCCCTTGACCCCAGCGCAGCCCTGTGAGACCCCCCCCCCCCGGGCCCTCTCTGGCCCACCCAACTGGGTCAGCCTTTCCCTGGGATGGTTCAGCCCTACGTGCCCCCCTCCCCTCCCCTCAGGGAATGGTTCCCCCTCGCCCACCTGGACCCTCTCCTTTGCTTCCCCCCCCCTCAGCGATGGTACAGCCGCTCTCCCCCATCCCCCGCCGCAGTGGTACAGCCCAGGCGCCCCCGGCGCACAGCCTAACCTGCTAGGTGCCGCTGCGGCTGGCGATTGGTCGGCGGGCGGGAGGGGGCGTAACGCAGAGCTGCGATTGGGCGGGACGGCGCGGGAGGCGGGGCGGCGGGGCCGGGGCGGGCAGGGTTGGTTGGTTGCGCGGCGCGGCGGCGGGTCGGGCGCTGTGAGGGGAGGCAGGAAAATGGCGCTGACGCAGGGGACGAAGCGCAAAGTCTGTTACTACTACGATGGTGAGGGGCTGCGGGAGCCCGGCGGGCCGCGGGGGAGCCGTCCCGGGGTGGGGGGGAGTGCGGGGCTGAGGGGGCACCGGGGACGGAGGAGGCGGGGTTGAGGGGATGGGCTGAGGGGAGATTGGGGGGGGAAATGGAGATTACGGGGGGTGAGGGGTCACTGAAGGGGTAATGGGGGTCACTGGGGGAGGATAAGGATGGGATGAGAGGTTGGGAATGGGGGATCATTGGAGGACATGGAATTGAGGGGGTTAAAGGTCGTGGGGGCACTGATGGGCAGGGGCAGGCAGGACATGGGGGTCAAGGGTTGTGTGGGGTTTGGATGGGGCTGAGGGGCACAGGAGGTACGTGGGGGGCATGGCAGGGACGTGGGGGGCACTGGGGAGGAGAATGGGAAGATCGGGGGGGTGGAATTGTGGAGATCTCAGAATCTGGGAGGTGGGAAAGGCTGGGGAGGGTCCGGGATGCTGAGAGGAGAAAGATTTTGGGGCAGTGCTGGGGCAGAGTCACTCCCGGGACAGCGGTTTGGGATCAGGAGGGAACAGAAAGGCTCCGAGAGCCGGGGTGCCTGTCCGGGAGCATCCTTCACTTCTGCCTCTGGAGTGTGGAGTGTGGAGTGGCTCCGTTCGGTTCTGCCTCTGGGGCTGCTCCTCTGTGCAGCTGGGAAGGGACAGATCCCAAATCCCAAATCCCTCACTGGGTGGCCTTTGGGAAGGGACAGATCCCAAATCCCAAATCCCTCACTGGGTGTCCTTTGGGAAGGGACAGATCCCAAATCCCAAATCCCAAATCCCTCACTGGGTGTCCTGTGGGAAGGGACAGATCCCAAATCCCAAATCCCTCACTGGGTGTCCTGTGGGAAGGGACAGATCCCAAATCCCAAATCCCTCACTGGGTGTCCTGTGGGAAGGGACAGATCCCAAATCCCTCTCTGGGTGTCTGTGGGGGAGAAATCCCACTCCTGCCCTCTCCCTTTCCCTTTAAAGGGCTGACTTGGTGCCCTGGCTCGTTTTTTACAAGCTCTGTGCTCACCTTGTGTCAGAGGTGTTGTGCAATTCTCTGCTCCATCCCAGTTTTTAGCCTGAAATCCAATAAAAAAACTTGTTCTTGCTACTTTTTTCCCCCTCTCAAAGGATGTTCCCAGTGCTGGAGGCTCTCCCAAATCCAACGCTGAAGGGTTTTTTTATTCCCTCTAAAAATGTGAAGTTTTTTTTCTCCTCAAATGTGAGGTTTTCAGCCCTGCTGGGTTATAATTTCTAAAGGCACTCAATTGTATCTGAAATATGAAATGAGCAGTTGTTTTGTTTGAAACGCTGCTGCCCTGCAGCTCTTTTTGCTGCCCAGGAATTTCACAAAATTCGGGTTCCATACTCTGGGGTGAGGTTTTAGTGCCTTTTTTTTATTAAAAAAAAATTATTTTCACTGTTCATTTTTGAGCAGCTCTCCAACATCCACAGCTGAAAGATAAAAAGCTGCTTTCAGTGAGAGGAAATAAATAATTTGTTCATTCCAACCTTTTATTTCCCACGCTGGGAGGTCGAAACAGCCCGACCTGATGTGGGAATTCCCTGAATTTCTTGGGATGAAGGAACTGGGGAGTCCTTTCTGCAACCCCTTGAGGGACTGGGGAAAGGTTTGGATGGAATTTCTCCCTTCAGAGCTGCCCCGTGGAGGGATTTGTTTAACCCCAGCAGAGGCTGTGCTAAGTTCACACTCCTTAATCTGCTCTGACGTCCAGGAGCAGCTGAGCTCATCCCTGGGATCCACAGGGCTTGGGATGTGCTCAGCGCAGGGAACAGGAGCTCAGGGTTGGCCCAGGACAGCTCATGGGGATTTTTAAAAAAAAAGCTTCACGGAGTTCTGTGCTTGTATTTTCAAGGCACAGCCTCAAATATCTCATCCAAGTCCCCCCAAATCTTGATTTAGACACAATAAAAACTCTCAGGATGGTTACCCCAGGAAAACAGCCATGTGGATTTCTAAAATTTCAGGAAATGGAATTCTTTTCAGTGAAAAAAAAAAAAGTATTGAACTGAAAAGAATTCTATTTACCAAAAGAACATTCCCCCAGAGCTCCACAGCCAGGTAAATTCCAGCAGCAGCCTTGCCTGGATGTGGGATTTGCACCTCTGGCATCTCCTTTTCCTGCCTGAAAATACATCCGTGTGCTCATGGAGGAAAAAAAAAAAACCAAACCTGCTTCTGCTGGAGGTGGAGAGTGCTGATGAAATATGAATTGTCCCCTCTGAGTCACTGGCCAGACTGGATTGGAGCTCCTGCTTCCCAGAAGGATTCAGAAGTTGTTCAAGCCCAGCAAGAACTTGGTCTGGTTTCCCAGGAAAATGAGGCTCGGGAGAGGTTCCAGCTCCCTGCAGCCAGATCAGGGCAGCAGGCAGGAATCTGAGAGTGAAATCCCAGTAGATTTCAGGGAAATGAGTCCCCCTGGGAAAGGAGGTGGAGTGAAAACCCCAGCTGGCAGGGAGGTGTGAGGAGGAAATGAAAATAATTCCTGAGGGGTGGCTGGAAAGGGCTGGGGATCCTCAGGAGGGTTTCAGGGAGTGAGAAGGGGTGAGGACAGGTGTGGAGCTGTGAGAGCGGAGCTGGCTGGTGTTTGCTGGGGTCACAGGTCCCCGTGGGCAAACAGGGAAGTGAGGCAGAGGCTGTTCCTGGCCTGAGTCACTGTCTGAGCCGGGATTAGCTCCTGTGGGCCTGAGGACGCTGCTCCCAGCACTCCCTGGGACCTGGGGGACATTGCTGCCGCCCCCTGAGCTCCCCTGGGCCAGAACGTCCTGGGGGTGCTTCCTCTGCACTGACTGAACCGTGGGGTGGTGTGGGCTGGGAGATGATCCTGCACCAGGGATCCGATTCCAACCTCTTGTGCCCCAATCCCTGCCCCAGTGATCCAATCCCATCCCACTGACCCCATCCCAGCCCCACTGACCCGATCCCAGCCCACTGACCCAATCCCATCCCAAGGATCCAATCCCAGCCCCTTCCCAAGGGCAGGGATATTCCACTGGTGCCATTCCAAATTCCCTTTGTGCCTCAGCTCCCAAAGTTCTGTGTCCTCTGAGTCCCTGGATCTCCCAGTGCCAGGAGAAGGTGCTGGCATTTTTCCCCCACCCCCTGCTGGAAAACTCCATCCCAGGGGAGCTGATGGAGCTGGGCTGGGGTTCCCTGTGCAGGGATTGATGGGAAACTCCTTTCCTGCCTCCAGGGGATGTTGGGAATTATTATTATGGCCAAGGACACCCCATGAAACCCCACAGGATCCGCATGACCCACAACCTGCTGCTCAACTACGGGCTCTACAGGAAGATGGAGATCTATGTAAGTGTGTGTAAGCTCATTAATGAATGTTAATTGATGTTTCAGGCTGTAATTGTGGAGCTTTTCTCCAGGAGGAAAGGCATAAACCCCAATCAGTTGTGTAGGTGTAATTCTGGTTTCTTCTCAGTGTTGAAATGACGGGTTCTGTGCTCCAGAGAGGCTTTGGAGACTGGAAAACTGGTTTTTATCCTCGAAATTAAATTTATTTCCATGTCTGCACATGTAACACTCACCAGCAGCCTTTCAAATCCGGTTTTTTATATTTAACACCGCTGCTTTGATCCTTCTCACAGCTGCTGGGGGGTGAAACCTGGGGCTGGGGCTGGGAATTGGGGAACCCCAGAGCAATCCCTGCTGTGCTGTGTCCTTGCAGCGTCCCCACAAGGCCAACGCAGAGGAGATGACCAAGTACCACAGCGATGATTACATCAAATTCCTCAGGTCCATCCGCCCTGACAACATGTCTGAGTACAGCAAGCAGATGCAAAGATGTGAGTGAAAAATCTGGGAGTCTCCAGGAGTTTATCCCAAACTCCTCTCAGCTGGTATTCTCCTGACTTGGCTTTTGACCCCAGCCCAGCTCCTGGAGTTGATCCCAAACTTCTCTCAATTTATTTATTTTGATTTATTATATCTATATTTATATTTTTTATAATTATATTATTATAATTATCTATTAAATTATATTCGTTTTTCTTGTATCTATTTATTTTATTTATTAGATCTATATTTTATCAAACTGTTTTATCAAAGTCATTCTCCTGACTTGGCTTTTGATCCCAGCCCAGCTCGAGGAGTTGATCCCAAACTTCTCTCAATTTATTTATCTGTATTTTGATTTATTATATCTATATTTTTTATAATTCTAGTCTTATAATTCTATATTTAATTGTATTTATTTTTAATATATCTATTTATTTATCATATTTATATTTTATCAAACTATTTTATCAAAGTCATTCTCCTGACTTGGCTTTTGAGGTTTTTTTTTTAATAAAGTGTTTTAAAAACAGATCCCTCTCTCAGGCTAAAGGAGCTGAGGGAAATCCTTTTGGCCTGGTTATATTTTAGGGATTTTTTTTTTTTGATTGTCTAAATTCCCTGTAAAATCATCGATACCCGATGAAATATATAAAACCATAAAATCAATTAACCTGTAAAATCATCAATACCCAATGAAATAGATAAAATTATAAAATTAATTAACCTATAAGATCATCAATACTTGATGAAATACATAGAATTATAAAATCAACCTATAAAATCATCAATACCTGATGATTTTATAATTTAATTGTGAGCTGATGTCTTGTCCCAACCTCTCCAATCCATGGAAAGGCTCTTGAATGGTGCAAAAAAACCTGGATTTGGTGTCTCAGCCACTCTGAGCTGATTTTTTTTTGGCAAAGTAGATTTCTAACAAGTCCAGACAAGCAGTGGCAAGAGCTGAAGCTTCATTTAAACAACATTTTCCTCTTGGAAACCCCTTGGGAGCTGAAGGGGACAGATTTTCTGCACAAGGTTTCATGATTAATACACACTGAAAGCCTCCCCCCAGCCCATGATATCCTTTAACCCACCAAATGACATCCAGCAAAAGTGCATTTTGTACCCAAAGTGACCTGTTTACCCCTGCAGCAGCCACAGCTCATGAGCACTCTGCTCTCTCTGGTGCTCAGTGTTTTTTATGCCTGAAAAAGCCAAAAAAAAAAAAAAAAAAAGAAAGAAAATTCAACATGCAAAGGACAGAGCTTTTCTTCCACCAAACCTGCTGGAAAGGCAATGAGCAATCTCTAATTCCATTTTTTGCAGAGTAAATCAAAGGGCCTGAAGTTTAATTTCTTGTAATGAGCAACTGTTTGTTTTTTTTTAATAGTGGAATTAATGATGGTAACAATTTATTCCAGTTGTGTTGAGAACCCCCAACTCTGTGTGATTTGAAGCTCAAGGCTTGTGCAAAGTGCCAGCCCCATGTTTCCATTTTATCATTTGATCACAGCGTTTTGTTGAACACTTTTGGCCCCTTTCCAGATCCAGATGGTGGTGTAAGGTTTGGAGGTTTTATTTCTGCTTTTATTTTAATGGCCCTTTTCCATTTCTCTTCCAGTTAATGTTGGGGAGGACTGCCCTGTGTTTGATGGGCTCTTTGAGTTCTGTCAGCTCTCTGCTGGAGGCTCTGTGGGTAAGGTCACAAACCCTGTGTGGTTTTTTATTGTGTTCTTTGAATCTATTGCTGATTTCCTAATTAAATCCAGATTTTTTTTAATCTTTGGATTTCTCCTGTTGAATCCCTTTCCATTTGTTGATCACTAATTTGGGTTACCTCAGTGAAGGTGTGAATGGCTCTGGAACATCACCAGTGACTGAGTTAAAACAAAACCACAACAGCCTGGTTAAAATTAAAAAAAAAAAAATAAAATCAACCTGAGCTTTACATTCAGATAAAATTTGTGAAAGTCTCACTCTGGGTGGGCACAAAATTAGAAGAAGGAAAAACCAGGCGTGACTTAACTGCTGCTTTTAAAAAGCCACCAACTCTGGACACGAGGCAAAGCAGAAACTGAAAGGGTTTTGAGGGCTGGAACATTGAAATTGTTTTTCATTTTCTCACAATTCACAGGAAGGCAACAGCCTGAGAGCTTTGTGGCTGCTGCCACAATGACACCTCCAGCGTGTATTTCCTGTGCCAGCAGCGCCCCAGCTCTGAGTGCAGCTGGTTTTCGAGCAGCTCTGTGCTCTCTCTGCTCCCAGGGCTGCAGAATTCCACAGGATTTATAATTTATTGGGATCCTGGGAGAGTCCAGAACGGGCAGAAAGTTGGTGGAAGGGGCTGAGGGAGGAGAGCTCCCTTTGCCTGGATGCATTTTCACTCCACGACCCCAATATATCTCAAATAAAACCTCGATTTGATGTTCAGGGCTCCGAGAAATGCAGATTTTCCCCAGTGTGAGCCCAGCTGGGTGCTGAGGACTCCTTTGTGAGGATTTGAGGCAAAAATGGGGAGGGATGAGAAGCAATTCCCGTTTTCCTTGGTGGGGACACCCAGAACCAAACCCTTGAGCTGGAGCTTTGTGGGACCCCCCCAAAAACCCCAGGGAGGGGCTGGAGCTTCACCTCAGGCTCTGTCTGAGGGGTTTTCACTGCTGATTTCACCCTCCGTGCTCTGCTCCCCCAGCCAGTGCAGTGAAGCTGAACAAGCAGCAGACAGACATTGCAGTGAACTGGGCAGGAGGGCTCCACCACGCCAAGAAATCCGAAGCTTCTGGGTTCTGCTACGTCAACGACATCGTGCTGGCCATCCTGGAGCTGCTCAAGTATGGGCTGCACCCCTGGCCTCTGCTCCTCTCTGCTGCTTCCCAGGGGTTTGGTTTGGTTTTATTTTATTTTATTTTATTTTATTTTATTTTATTTTATTTTATTTTATTTTATTTTATTTTATTTTATTTTATTTTATTTTATTTTATTCCCTATTTTTGGGGGATATTTTATTTAATTTTATTCCCTATTTTTTGGGATATTTTATTTTATTTTGTTTATTTCATTCCCTCTTTTTTAGGGATATTTTATTTTATTTTATTCCCTATTTTTGGGGGGATATTTCATTTTATTTTATTTATTTTATTCCCTCTTTTTTGGGGATATTTTATTTTATTCCCTATTTTTTTAGGATATTTCATTTTATTTTATTTTAATTTCATTTCTTTTAGTGTTTTAGTTTATATTTTATTTTATATTATATTGCATTATTTTATTTTAAAAATTATTTTCTATTTTATTTTACATTATGTTACATTACGTTATTTTATTTTAATTTAATTTTTTTTTTTTTAAATTATTTTATTTTATTTTATTCTCTGATTTTCTGGGCTCTCTCCCAACACGGATTTGTCCAGCAGGAGGCAGAGGATTTTTGGAGCTTTTTGGATTTTACTTTTTTATATTTTTGCTGCTGCTCTTTGTCCCTCCCCTCTGGCTGTGACAGCTCCTGGCTCCGGGCAAACCTCCCTGGGGGAGGCTTGGCCATAAAAACCTGCCTAGAAATGTGCCTAAAAATCCACTTTATTGCCCAAATCTGACCAAACTGAGCTGAACCTGAAACAATCTCAGCAGCACAAGTCTCTTTATTTTCTGGCCCTTCCCCTGTAACTCCTGGCCTGATCCCCACGCTCTCCTCCCAGTTTTACCTGCTCTGGGGGCAGCTTTTCCTCGGAATAAATGCAAT
Source organism: Chamaea fasciata (assembly GCF_029207755.1). Classification (NCBI taxonomy): domain Eukaryota; kingdom Metazoa; phylum Chordata; class Aves; order Passeriformes; family Sylviidae; genus Chamaea; species Chamaea fasciata. Next base: position 1,923,222 of record NW_027094111.1, read on the forward strand.
ATTCTGATTTTTCCCAGGTACCACCAGCGGGTGCTGTACATTGACATCGACATCCACCACGGGGATGGGGTGGAAGAAGCTTTTTACACCACAGACAGAGTCATGACCGTGTCCTTCCACAAATACGGAGAATATTTCCCAGGAACTGGGGACCTGAGGGTGAGAGCTACAAAATTCCCAGGAAACTGGGTTTTATTTCCAGCTTCCCTGGCTGACCCTGCTCAGTGTGACACACGGATGTGCATGGGAAGCTCCCTGGTCATTTATTAACCCCCAATCTTTGCTCTCAGTGTCTCTGGTGGGGTTGTGCTCACACAAAAAAAATGACATTTTGGTCACCTTGTAGACCCGGCTTGGTGACACCAACTCTGGGTGAAGGTTTCTCAGGGAGGGGATTTTTATTGGCATTTCCTGCAGTCACTCAGTTCTGGGTCACTCCTTGTGACATTGCCAGAACTTCTGTTCTCTGGGGTGAAAGGTTCTTTACTTATTTTTATGGGATTTTTTACAGGTTTTTTTGATTTAAATCCTCTCATCTTTCACTCGGGATTTGTCTTTTTTTCAGCCCTGCCAAGAGCTTGGCGCTACACCTTAAATGAAACAACAATTTTTAATAAACCACTTGGGTGTGAGAGCGATAAAAGAAGGGTTTAATTTATATTATTTCAGAGTAGAATGTTTTTTTATTTTTGAGTGACTAACTAGATTCAATGACTGGTCTGGCCAGCTCACATCGCCGCTGTGCATCTCCGCAGTAAATCGTTAATAATTAACGATATTTATATCGTTAAATATTTGCTCTGACTTGGATTACACTGGAAGCCAAGCTGCCTTTCCCAGTTTGGGAGCAGAATTTGGATCTCTGCTGAGCCCTGGGCTGCTCTCTCCCCCCACAGGACATCGGGGCAGGCAAAGGGAAATATTACGCCGTCAATTACCCGCTGCGGGACGGCATCGACGACGAGTCCTACGAGGCCATTTTCAAGCCTGTAAGTGAAGCCTCCCCTGCTGAGGGGTCCTCTGTGGGTCCCACTTTGTCCTCGAGGATGTTGTTTGAGGGGTTTTATTGAGGTTTTTTTCAGTGCCAGCACTCACCAAGGGCTCTGTTCCCCCCCGAACAATCGGGGTCTGTGCGGGAGCTGCTGGGTGTGAGAGCCCCAGTGTTGGCAGGGCAGCTGTGGGAGCCCCAGGGGTGGCTTCACGTGCCTGGCTGTCCCTGTGCTGCTGTGACAGTGGCCTGTGGGCAGGGGGTGACAGGGCCTTTTGTTGTTTAGGTGATCTCCAAGGTGATGGAGACGTTCCAGCCTAGCGCCGTTGTCCTGCAGTGTGGCTCCGATTCCCTGTCCGGGGACAGGCTGGGCTGCTTCAACCTCACCATCAAAGGTAGGAGCTGCACTGCCACAGGCACATTCCATGGAAAACTTGGGATTTATGCCACGTGTGTGACTCTTTTTTTTTGGCCCTGCAGGCCACGCCAAGTGCGTGGAGTTTGTGAAGAGCTTTAACCTGCCCATGCTGATGCTGGGAGGAGGGGGGTACACGATCCGGAACGTGGCCCGCTGCTGGACCTACGAGACTGCTGTGGCCTTGGACACGGAGATTCCCAATGGTAATCCCCCCCTGGAGCCCTGAGACAGCACCTGGCATCAGTGATCTCCCCCTGGGAGCTCAGGGAATTGCTGCTGCTGGGCTTCTCTTACCTCTGCGTGATCCCTTTTGGATGCGCCGAGTGCTGCAGCCGCTCCTGCTGATGGTTCGGTGTTAATTACCGTTAATTATCCCCCCCCCAGAACTTCCATACAACGATTACTTTGAGTACTTTGGGCCAGACTTCAAGCTCCACATCAGCCCCTCCAACATGACCAACCAGAACACCAACGAATACCTGGAGAAGATCAAGTGAGTGTTGGGGCAGTGACCCATCCAGGGGGGCCTGGTGGCCTTGGGTGGCCCCTGGTGACAAAGTGTCCTTCCCTGGCTGGCTCTAGGCAGCGACTCTTTGAGAACCTGAGGATGCTCCCTCACGCTCCTGGGGTCCAGATGCAGCCAATCCCTGAGGATGCCGTGCAGGAGGACAGTGGGGATGAGGAGGAGGACGATCCTGAAAAACGCATTTCCAGTAGGTGCTGGGGATTGAATTGTGCTGGGAATTGTGCTGGGGAAAGGTCAGAGCTTTGCCATGAGCTCTTCATGAGGAGGATGGAGGGTTTAGATGCAATTCTGACTCCAGGGTTTAGGTTTGTGGGGACATCCAAAGTCAAACGCTTGGGTTGGAACTTTGTGGAGCCCCCAGGAACCCCGGGGAGGGGCTGGAGCTTCACCTCAGGCCCTGTCCCAGGGTTTTCTCTCTGATTTGATTCCATTCCCACCTCCCTGCTGGATTTTTGCAGGACAAAGCCCTGCAGGATCCCTCCTGCCAGGTGATTTCCATCATGGGGAAAAAACTTTTGCTTTTAAAGGGAGAATTCCAACAGCTGCCGAGTGCTGGGACAGAAGCCTGGGTGTGATCCCAGCACTGGAAAACGGAGTTTTCTATCCAGCTTGGCCCTTGGGATCTGGCAGACAGATTTGGCAGTGGGAGGCTGGTTCTAAACCTGCAGTCAGGTCTAGACATCCCACTGTGCCTAATCCAAGCTGTCCGTGTGATGATCTTGGAGCAGTTGGGAAGGGATGAGTTTAAAGATACGTCAGGTGCCAAAACAAAAGTGTTTTTATCATCACCTAATCCTGCTTTATGTGAGCTCCACTCAGAGATTTAATGCTGGGAGCCTCCTGAGTTGGGAAATCTGCTCAGCCAAGCTCTGTCCTGTCCCTTCCCAGTCCGAAATTCCAACAAGAGGATCTCCTGTGACGAGGAATTCTCCGACTCCGAGGACGAGGGCGAGGGCGGGCGCAAAAACGTCGCCAACTTCAAGAAAGCCAAACGTGTGAAAGCAGAGGAGGAGAAGGAGGAAGAGGAGAAGAAAGGTGAGCAGCAAGGCTGGAACTCCCTGGAATCCTGCCTGGAATTCTCCTTTCCTCCTGCATTGCTCTGTGCCTTTCGTTTTATTTTATTTATTTTTTTTTTTCTCCCAGATGAGAAGGAAGAGGAAAAAGCGAAAGAGGAAAAAGCAGCAGCAGCAGCAACAACAGCAGCAGCAGCAGCAGAACAACCCAAAGGGTGAGCCTGGCTCCTTCCTGTGCCCAGGGGGGGTTGGGAGGCTTGAGGGTGACAATTTTGGTGGCACTTTTGGGTGGCTTTCTCACAGGTTCCTCTTTGGAAGAAGCTCACAGGTGTTGTGAGGGCTGAAAAAACCAAACCACTGCTCTTTCCTTCAGCAATACATTAAATTTTAGCTGCAAAGGAACCAGATAAGCAACACTTCTAAGCCTTGCTGTTACATCCCAACCCAAATCCTTGATTTAAGCCAAATCCTTTCTTTTTTTTGCTCCCCCAGGGTGAAGGAAGAGACAAAATCCACCTGAGTGGCTGCAGCTGGCCTGGTGTTGTCGTAGGTTTAGCTCCTGGGTTGCCTCCTCCCCACAGGATTTCTATTTTATATATGTTTTTTTGGTTTTTTTTCTGTATATATTTCTATATAATTGTATAAATGACTGGAGAACTGTAAATTATTCCTGGCTGCGCTCCACTAGGAGCAGGCAGGGGAGGATTCTGCTGAGCAGCCCAGGTTTGGTGACCCGGGGCAATTTCACCCTTTGCCTTCCACTGCCCCTCCTCGGTGTGGCTCTAAAAACAAAACACACACGAAAAATCACTTCCTCCCCTCGGCTCTCTCCTCTGAAATAACCTTGGAAAAGAATAATTTAAGTAGAAGTAGTGTCTGCATTTCAGGTTAGGTGGAAAGATGGCCATCAATTCTTGGTTTCCCTCGATTTTTTTTTGATTTTTTTATTTTTTTGGTGTTCTTTTTAAACGGGAGAATTCCCAAGTGAAGCCTGGGACAGACCTTTGTGGTCTGCAGCTGGATTCCACCACGACAAAAACAAGAAAACAACAAAAACCTGCGAGCTGCTGCCACTTCTCAGGGTCAAAATCGTGCAGTTCTTGAACAGAGTTGGCTCCTCCCTGCAGCAAACTTGGGGAAAGAGATGAAGCAGCTGAAAAAAAAAAAAAACAAAAAACCCCAAAAAATCCTTTTTTAAATTATTTTTTTTTTAAAGTGAATCAGCCCCAGAGCCCAGATCTGGAAAAAATGTAAAATTCAAACCACCCTTAGGGGAGGTGGTTCAGTTTTCCAGGATCTCCTGGCTCCAGGGAGTGTGGCAGCACTTGCTGCACCTCCAGGGAGGGAAGGGCTTGGATTTTTTAACCTGGTTTTTTAACGCCCCTCTCGGGGTGGGGAGGGAATTCCTCCCCTTTGGCTTCACTTTTCTGCTGAACCAAACCCCCTCAAAGCCAGCCCAGAGCCCGGCTGACACCTTTTCTCCATGTGTGTCCCAAAAAACCACCAAATTTTCCCCGATTTTGAAGCCAAGTTTTCCAGTTTCCCTCCCGAGGCCGGTAAATCCCGACCTTTTTTATCCCGAGGGAACAGCAGGTGGGGCTCTGAGCGTTTCTCCAGCTCCTCTCCCTCCTCCCACACATCCTCACCCCCCAGATCTCTTGTCATGACCTTTTTTTTTTTTTGCCTCTCCTTTTGTACAGCTGAGCTCTTTTATTTTTTTGGAGAGGGAAAAAAAAAAACCACCCAAAACTTTTTTTTTTTGAGGATGGGAAAAATTCGAATTTTTTTAAATTTTATTTTTTTTTTCAGGCATTTCCCACTGGCTGCTCTCCTTTCTCAGGGGGATCTTCCTCTGGAAATTCCAGAGGCTCTTTCAGCCTCCCACGGGAGCACTGCTGAGGGTTTTCAACTCCAATAATGCTGCTAAAACTTTTCACACAGGTTCTTTTTCAAAGGGTTTATTTTTTTAACTCCTTGTTTTTTCCTTCCCCACCCTTTAATTTTTTTCTCCCCTCACCGTGGAGTTTTTTTTTTTTAGTCTCTTTTGGGGTCTGAGTGAGGTTTTCACTCTGATTTTCAGTGTTTTTATGTGAAGCAAGAAGAGAGATCAGTGTAACTTTGTGTCTCTGGGGGACGGTGGGAGGGATTGGGGAGGGGAAAATCTATTGTGGTTTTTTAAAGATGCGTTTATTTTGAATTTTCAGAACCTTTGTAATAAAACCGCTCCATTTCTATGGTTGGTGTGAGCTTGCCTTGGTTTTTTGGTTTTTTGTTTGTTTTTTTTTTCTCAATTAATTCATTGTCTGAGCTGGTCTTGGATCTAATGGAGATCCCAACCAAAAAAAAAAAAAAATAGAGGTGGAATTAGGATTTGGGAAGAAAAATAAGGCATCAATTCCCTTCTTCTTTCCGGAATGTTGATTTAATTCCATCCACCAAAACATTTCACTGATTTATTTATCCTACACCCCCAAACCTGCTTCAATCTCTTTTGTCAATGGTTATTTCCTTTGTAAATTATTTGGGTTTTGTTGGGTTTTTTTTTTATTTTTATTTTTGCCCAAGTGGTTTTGGTTTTTGTTTTTACAAAACAACTTTGAGGTTCTCCCCCTGGAAAAAAAAAAACAAAACAAAACAAACAAACTCAAAATGTGATGGGTTTGGGGTTTTTTTTTGCTCACCTTGGGGTGGTTTTATTCCCAAATTCCAGCTGGATTCTCATCCCTGATCCTGACTGCTTTTGTGGCTGGAGTGGAGCAGTTGGAGAATAATGAAGGGATGGACTGAATTCATCTTTGGGGCTGAACTGGTTTCATCCACAATCCAAGAGGATGAAAATTCCTGAATTTTAATTAGGAGCAGCTCCATTGTGGAGCCGAGTGCCGCTCACACCTGAAAATGGCCACACAAAACCCCAAACCTGCTCCTTTTGGTGCCAAAAAAAAAAAAAAGCAGCTTTGTGGGACTTGGAGCAGCCCCGGGGGAAGCTCCATCCTCCCTCCCGCCGTGAAATCCTCCCCTTTTTGGAACAAAACCCCTGGAATTTGAATGGAATCACCACTGAATTCCCCCTTTTCCCCGAGCCCTTCCCTTTTTCCAGGAGTCCTAAAATGGCTGCCAGGCTGCGGCTCCGCCGGATGCTCCCAAATCCCACTTTTCCTTCAAAACTGGGGGGAAAAAACCCCCATTTATTCCACCCCTGTGCTCAAAGGAATGAATCCCTTTGGGAATCAGATCCCTGGTCTTGTTTTCCTCGCAGAAATCCTGGAATTTTTGGGGTATTCCCACCTACCTCAAGGATGCTCCTCGCCCGGGTGGCGCCTTGTTGGGGCAAACAATGGTTTGGGGGTTGGTTTGGTTTTCTATTTTTTAAATTTTATTTTAATTTCTTTTAAATTTTAATTTCTTCTCCAGCTAAAAACAGCAAGAGCAGGTGCTGGGCTGGGAGAATTGGGAGCACAAGGCCATGAAATGGAGGATTCCAGGGATTTCTTTGGGGTAAACCATCCCGGTGACAGGAGCGGCTTTTCCAGGGATCTGCTCCTTCCTGGGGGGAAAAAAACCAAAAAAATCCATCCCGGAGCCCGGTGCAGGTGACAGGAGCAGGGATAGAGGCTCCATTGTCGCCTCCTTTTTTTTTCCCCCCCCCACCTCTTTGTTCAGGAAATCTTCTCTCCCAGCCCTCGCCTTTTGTGCTCCTTTCAGCCCGCAGGAACTAATCCCTCTCTAAAAAAAAAAAAAACCCAACCCAACAACAACAACAACAAAAAAAATCCCCCCCGATTTAAATTCAAAGCTTCAAACGGGGGAGGGGGGGGGGGGGGAGGAATTTAGTAAAATCCCGAGGGTTTTTCCAAAGGGGGGAAAAAAAACCCCCACGAAATTGGGAAGAAAACAAGTCTGGAGCAGGCGGCTGAGCAGCGATGGGGGCCGGGGTGGGAAAGTCCTTTGTGGCCGGGGCTCCGCATCTGCCGCCGGTCAATTAACGGCGGCCGCTGATTAAAGGCAGCAGCTGGTGGGGCTGAATCGGCGGCTGCCCGTCTCCCTTCGCTGCCAGTCGGGGCAAGGAGGACTCGAGCTCTCCCAATAAAGAGGGGGGGTCACCATTTATTCCCTTCAAAACGTGACAGCTTTTTGTTCTGTTTGTTGTTGTTTTTGTTTGGGGTTTTTTTTTTCTCTTTTCTATTTTTTTTTTACAAGTTAGAAAATTGCAAATCAAGCGGTTTTTGTTGTTGTTTTTTTTTTTTTTTTTTTGGCCATTAAAAAATTATTTACAGAGAGAGAGAAAAAAAAAAAAGAAAGAAAGAAACAAGGTTGGCTTCACATTATACAGCTGGCAGGGCCCCCTCTCTCCACCCCACACCCTGAAAAGTTATCCCTTAAAGCAGAATTAAACACAGCGGACTTACAAGCTTTATGGTTTTAAGCCAATAGAAGACATTATTTAAAAAAAAAACAAACAAAAAAACCCAAAAAAAACCCTAACCAGATTAGCTTTTTAAACCATCGATTTCTATATAAAAAGCACGAAAACACTCGAAATGAAAAGTCAGAACCGGGAATGTAAACTGAGAAATAAAGATATAAAAAAAAAAAAAACTAAAAAAAAAAAGAAAAAAATATCAAAGATTCCATTGAACAGTCAGTGGGAGCGGGAGGAGAGGGGACAGTCCGGAGGTTGGAGAGATCCAGAGCAGGATTTGGGATCCGGGTTCTTACAAACTGTAAACTCCAGTGGTGTCCGGGCCAAAATCTTCCTCCCCAGTTTTTTTGTTTTTTTTTTTCTTTGTCGTTATTTTTTCCCAAAGAATTCAGCTCCAACTACTCCAAGTGGTGGCGGCGGTGATGAGAATCCAAACCAGCTTCTTTTTGTTGGTTTTTTGTTTTGTTTGTTTTTTTTTTTTTTTTTTCTTTTCTACCAGGAACGAGGAGTGGGGAGAAGAGAGAGAGAGGAAAAAAGAAAAAATACCTGCGGGGGAGGGAGGAGGGATGTGCGGGGAGTGCTGTCAGTCCTAGGGGGGCCGGGGCGAGTGTGGGCGAGTCCGTGGCCATCCGGGCTGGGCAGGGAGGGAACGAGGGCGGCGTGAAAGTCCCCGGTGAGGAGAGGACCATGCCCCGAGCGCTTTTGTTTTGTTTTGTTGTTTTTTGTTTGTTTTTTTACTCTTCTTTCTGCTCCGTTGTGGGCTCCGACCCCGCGCTTTTCGAGGGCTCCTCGGGTTTGGCTGTGTCTCCGTGGCTCTCCCCTCCCTGCTGTTGCTTCTCCTCCTCCTCCTCCTCCTCCCGCTTCCCCGCGGCTTCTCCTCCATCCTTGGGCTCAGCCCCTTGGCCGCCCTCGCCGGGGCCGCCCTGCTGCTCCTCCTCCTCCTCCTCGGGGGGGGCCGAAGGCTGCAGCCCCCCCGGCGGGCTCTGCTCGCCCCTGCCCTGCTCCTCGGTGGGCGAGGAGCCGGAGGAGTCCCCGGCTTCCTTCTTGTTCTTGCGGAAGGAGATGCCGCTCAGCTTGAAGGATTTCTTGAACGAGAACTTCTTCTTCTTCTTGGGGGCGTCCTTCGGGGGGGCAGCGGCTCCTTCGGGTTTGGGGTCGCCGCCGTCGGTGGGGGCGGCCGGGGCGGGCTCGATGGTGTCCGCGCCGCCCGCCTCGCCCTCGCTCTCCTCCTTGGGGGGTTCCGCCGAGCCGTTCCCGTTCTGGGGGGTCACCTCGACCCCCGCTTTGGGCGTCATGTCCCCGTTGTAGATCACATGGCCGTTCTCCTGCGGGGGGACAGCGCGTCAGGCGGCGCCGGGAGCCCCGCGCCCCCCTCCCCAAAAGAAGAAACCCTCCGAACGGGGGGCACCGAGCACCGGGGTGGGGAAAGGGGAGCGGGGATGGGGGGCACCGCGGCGGGGGGGTGGCAGCCGGTGGGAACGGGGAGCAGCGGGCACTGAGCGCGGCTTCCCCCGAGGGAAAGGGGGCACCGGGGCGGTACCGAGGCACGAAAAGGGGATGCAGCGCGGCGGGGTGGGGGTCTCACGGGGGGGATACGCTCGGTGCGAGGGGGGGGGGGGGCCCAGCTGGCCACCACCGGGCGGCGCCCGCGCTCCACTCCCGGTACCGGGGCGCGGCGGCGGACGGGACCCGCCCGGTGCCGGGGGAAAGCCCGAGGCGCGGCGCGGGCGGGGCCGCATCTCCCGGTACCGACGGGGCAGGAGAATCCCCCCGGGGCAGGAACGCTCCCCCGGGGCTCCACCACCGCGCCCTCCCCGCCTCGCCTTTGTTCGCGCCGCCGCCCGCCCCGGCGGGGCGCACGGTGCCCCCCGGTTCCCCCCGGTTCCCCCCGGTACCCACCTGCCCGTTGGCCTTGGCGGTGTCGGGCTCTCCGCCCGCCGCCTTGGAGCCCTGGCTGCCCATGGTGCGGCACTTGGGGAGGTGCCGGCCCCGCCGCGGCGGCTGCGCTGGGCGGGAGTGGGGCGAGCCCCCCGCCGGCCGCTGATAAGGCGAGGGGCGGGGGCGGGACGGTGCCGAGCCCGCCCCGGGGGCGGGGGGAGCGCGGTGGAGCCACCGCCCCGCCGGTACCGGGGGGTTCTGGCGGCCGCCGGGCCCCCTCCCCGCCTGGGCGCCCGCCAAGGGTCGGGGCAGCCGAGGTGGGGTCGGGTGGGGGGAGACGGTGGGGGGACCCCCTTGCCTGGGTGGGGGGCACCCCCTTCTCTGGGTGGGGTCTCACGGCAGCTCCATCTACCTGGGGTGCTGCTCACCCATCCCTGACAGTTTTGGGGCGTCCCTGTCCCCAACCCCATCACCCCGGGGTGCTGCTCACCCATCCCTGACAGTTTTGGGGCGTCCCTGCCCCCAACCCCATCACCCCGGGGTGCTGCTCACCCATCCCTGACAGTTTTGGGGCGTCCCTGCCCCCAACCCCATCACCCCGGGGTGCTGCTCACCCATCCCTGACAGTTTTGGGGCGTCCCTGTCCCCAACCCCATCACCCCGGGGTGCTGCTCACCCATCCCTGACACCCTCAGGGTGCTGCTGCCCCCCAGCCCCAGCACCCCTGGGTGCCCCTGTCCCTGTCACCAACACCCCTGCAGTGCCGGTGCCCCCAGCCCTGTCACTCTTGGGGGGCTGCTCACCCCACCCCTGTCACCCCTGCCAGGGTCCCCTGGTGTCACTCGGGCCTTTCCTGTCCCCCCCAGGGCTGTCCTGGTGCAGGTGGCCTCAGTCCTGTCACCCCAGGGTGTCTCATCCCGGGGTTTTGCTCGTTCCAGGGTCCTGCTCATCCCAGCCCCATCATTCCTGGGGTGTCCTGCTGTGGGGACAGGACAGGCTCTGTCACACGTGTCACAGCCCGGCTCCCTGGCACACGCTCAGGGTGGTTTTTCCCCTCTGGGTGCTCCTCCTCTCTGATTTCCCAGAAAAGGAGAACTGAGGAGAAAGGAAAATGGGACTAAACTGATGGATTGCTGCTGCTGGCGAGGGGCCTGGAGCACTCCTGCCAGGGATTCCAGGGATCCAGGGATTCCAGGGATCCAGGGATCCCAGGGATCCAGGGATTCCAGGGCTCCAGGGATCCAGCAGTGCCAGTGGGGATTCACCCCCTGCACTGAGGGCTCCTAAAATCCCTTCTGCCCCAGCCCACCACCAACATTCCTCCAGGACAACTCCCAGCACCATCTCCCGAGCTCTGGACTTTTCCCAGGCATCCTGCTCCCACCAGAGCTGCTCCAGAGCCGCCGCGGGGCACAGAACCCGCCGTCCCCAGCACGAGCCGTGCACGGAGCCCAGCAGCCTCCAAGGCCAGCCTCGGAGGGGAAAACAATGTCCCGCTGTGTGAGCTGCACCAACAAGGTCATGTTTTGTCTCCGGCCTCCCTCTCCCTCCCCCCCGGCACATCAGCTCACCCCCATCGGAGCGAAATTGCTGTTAATTAAAACAGGCGGCATCCTCCTGATTGACTTTTGGGTGCCAGTTGATAAAAAGCCCTTGGCCGGCTGCCGGGCCGGCCGGGAGGGCCGCAGTGTCCACGGGACACGGGCAGGGTGTTCCCTGCTGGGAACAGCGCTGCCAGCCAGGGTTTGGATGGGTTTGGGATGAGCAAAAGCCCAGGAGAGGGTGGAATTGTGGACACACGGTGTTTGTTCGCAGTCCCAACTCCAGGCTGGGGAGGAAATCCGTGCCTGGGGAGCCCTTCCTGGTGTCCCAGCCTTGGGAAACATCCCTGTCAGATCCACACCTCTCACCTGCTGGCAGCGATGTCCAGCCTTTGCGCTGGAGGTCGTTTCATCCTGGCTTTTCTCTTCGGGAATGCAAACAGGCCTTGTGCTGCTGTGCCGTCCCATCCATCCCATCCATCCCATCCCATTCCCACTCCTGGGGGGCTCTGGGGGTGCTGGTGACAGCCCCACCGTGGCTCTGGCTCTCGGGTTGGGGACACTGACACGTCCCCTGTGGAACGGGCGCTTGTGGGGAGGGGTTTCCTTGGACTTTAGGGGATTTATGGGGCTGGGGCCAGGCCTGGGGTCATGGGGACCTCAATCCTTTGCCAGGTTCTGCCAGAGGGGACGAAGACTTCCATCTCTGTCCCAGAGCAGCAGGATGTGGATGTGATGTGTAAAGGGCAAGGACAAGGAGCAGATCTGGGGGGTGGCAGTGTCAGCCCCCCCAGCACGCCAGACCCCCCTGGCAGGAGTTTTCCCAGCAGTTTCCCTCTCCCAGGAATCCCCGTGTGTCCCTGCCCGTCCCGGCTCTCCCTGCAGCGCTGCGTGAGGGTTGCAGTTATAAATAACCCCATTCCCCGCGGACCCTCCTCTTCCTCGGCGTCCCTGTCCTTCCCTGCTCCTTCCCGGCCCGGGTCCTCTGCCTCTGGGGGGACAGGACAGGCTCTGGGGACAGGACAGGCTCTGTCACACGTGTCCCAGCCCGGCTCCCCGCCTTGCTGACCACCCTGTCACACACTCGGAGAGGTTTTCTCCCCTCTGTGTGTTCCTCCTCTCTGATTTCCCAGAAATTCCTCCTCGTCCCTCTGGAGCGGCCCCGCAGCTCCGTGGGGTGACCCCGGCTGTCCCCAGGCCACATCCACGGCCGCTTTTTCCAGCTCCCGGCTTTTCCTCCCCACACACACACACACACACACACACACCCCGAGTGTGGCCGTGGTGACACCAGGGTGGAGGACAGGGACCTGCAGAAACCAGCGATCCGTGAATTCCCAAACGCCATCCCCCAAAAAATTTTCCCGGTGGAAACCAGCCCGGTGGTGGATCCCATCCGTGCCCCGCTGCCTCCTCCACCGCGGGCAGGGAATTCTCCGGCTCCCCCGGGAGCTCCGGCAGGGGCAGGAATTTGCGGGATCCCCGCAGACGGGCAGATTACGCTCTGGCCGCTCCTCCAGCAGATGGACGGGCAGACAAATCTCTGCCGCTGCTGCCCGCCAGGGCCGGGGGGACGCCAGATCCTGGCGGATGTTGTTTTTCCACTTTCCAGACCTACTTAAACTGCGGCTGATTATTAATTTATTGGGTGTTAAAGCGCCGGGAGGCTGCAGGGCAGAGCGGGGAGCTCAGCCCCGGCACCGCCCCGGGCTGGAGAGGGGCAGGAGGGACCGTCCCCAACCCCTGTCCCCAACCCCTGGTCCTGCCCCGCATTCCCCTGGCCCTTAACCAGGAATTACGGCAATTATTTATTCATGGACCAGGATCATCCGCTCCGGGATGAGTTTAAAGAGGCCCAGCCAAGGCGACCAACAGAGGCGGGAATAAAACCAGAGGGATTTCCACATCGATTTATAAATAGCGAGGGAATTAACTAATTAGATCTCTCCGGGGAGAGAATTCCAGCAGGGAGAGCGTGGGCTTGGGCTGGATGGATGGATGGATGGATGGATGGATGGATGGATGGATGGATGGGTGGGGAAGGATTCTGTCACCACGGCAGGGGTGGGGACAGCCCTTAGGGACTGCCCAGAGCTGCTTTAGGGTTCGGGGGCTGCAGCAGGACATGGATGCTCACCTGGGGATGCTCTGGATGCTCATCCCACGGGATTCAGGGTGAGGGGACCGACCTTCCCCAGCTGCAGCAGCAAAATCCTCCATGCTGGGGGATTCCCGGCGGGAGCAAGGCCCAGCAGGAGGAGCAGGGGATGTCTCCTCTCCACCAGGCAGCAGTTGGGCACAGCTCGTGCTCGGTGACCTCTGACATTCACCGGGGAAAATCCTCCGGGGCCAAGCGAGGCTCTCCCGGGAATGTCACAGGCCCCGGCAGCAGTGTCCCCAAATCCTTCCTGCCCCGGGCAGGGCTCCAGCCCGGGAGGCCGTGGCAGGGCTCTGACTTCCCCTAGAAACACATGAAAGGGCCCCTTCTTGTGTTTGCCAGAGCCCCGTCGTTTTTTGGTTGTGAAGATCCCATGGCAACCGGCGCCTCCTGCCACTGCACTTCTGCTCTTTCTGGGCTCGGCCTCTGCCCTCCTGCGGGATCATCCCGCGGGATCTGCCCCAGGCCTGCGCCTTCCCCCGCCCAGCACGCCCCAGGGGAATCTCCTCATCATGGAGCCCACCTGCCCTTCCTCAGGGTCAGCACTTGGGGTGTCTGCAAACACAGCCAGGCCCCAAACCCCCCCAGCCTCGTCCTGTGCAGCCCCAGGGTGACCATGGGGACACTGGTGGGGTGTGACAGTCCCCGGGGACACGGTCCCGGGGCAGGTTTGGCATTTTGGGGATGAACACTCCCACAGGACCTTTCCCAGCCTTGTGGGATCCCTCCTGGCAGAACAGGAACCCCCAGAACACCCCGGCCCGGGCATCCCGCTCATCCCACACCCCTTATCTCCCCGTACCCCGGCCTCAGGCTGCGTCCCAGGCTGATAAGGCACTGCCTGACCCTGGGCACTGTGAGAGCAGGACGGCTGCCGGGGGCAGAATCCCGGGAATGCCGCGTCCAGCCGGGTGGGGCCACCCCGGCCTCAGCTCCCCCGACCTGGGCAGGGTCCCCCAGCGCCGGGGGCCGAGCAGGGACAGCTCCCAGAGCATCCTTCCTGGCCCAGAGGGAAGTTTATACTGGGAACAAAAGCCAGGCCGGCTCCAAGTGCAGCTTTTCCCGTGCTGCTTCCTGGCTCCCGCACGCCACGGCCGGGCCGGGAGGGACGGGGGGTGTGTGTGTGCGTGTGTGATTTGGGATCCCAAAATCCCACCCGACGGGCGGGAATCATTCCCGTCACTCCAGACCTTTGTCCCAACCTCTCTCGGACCCCCTGGAAGGGGCTCTGGGGGTTCCCCTGCTCCAGCCGGGCTTCCTCAGCCCTCGGAGCATCTCCGGGCTCTCTCCAGGATCCCGGGGCTGCAGGTGCGGTCTCACCTGAGCAGGGCACGCAGGGACACGACCTCCCACCCCGGAGCTCCGGGCCCCCTTTTGGCCGCGTCCCCCGGGGCTCGGGGCAGGGCAGCGGGGCCGGGCCGCTGCGGGGCCGCGCTGCCTCCCCCGGGGGAGCAGCGGGATGTGAAGGGCCCCTTTTCTCCCGGAGACTCAATGTGGCTTTTTGTTGCTCTGCCGGGGCTGATAGCGCCGAGCGGGGACGGACAATACGTGCCATTGTTCCCTCCTCAGCAACATCTGACGGGCCCGGGCGCGGAGAAGAGGCCAGTGTGTGTGCCCGGGCCGAGGGGGGAAGGGACCCGCGCGGACGGACAGACGGCTGGGAAGACACAGGGACACCCAGAGCAGCCGTGGATGTCGCGATAGGCACGGCCGGGAGGATGCTGAGCTCCCCCGAGGGTGTAAAATCACCTCGTTTCGGGTCGGAAGGGAGCTCCAAGGGAGTTTTGGGTGATGGGGGTGTTGTTTGCGGTACCCCCAAGAGCGTGGAAAAACAGCCCAGCTCCCCGCCCCGCTCGTCCTGATGGAATATTAATTATAGAAAAGCTCATTAGGAGCCTGCCGGTGTCAACACCGCCGACGCTCGCATCGCTGATCCCTCTCCCCCAGGTCCCGGCTGGTTTTTTGGGGTGCCTGAACCGCCGGGAAATCCAGGGAAAAAAACCTCTCCCCAAAAAAACCTCACCGGGGTGGGGTGGGGAGCAGAAGCCGGCGGGGGAATCCCGGCGGTGCCGGGGCTGCTCTGCGAATTCCCGTCAGAAATCCCCTCCTTGCCTCTATCCCGGGCTGCCCCCGGCCGGGATTGCCTCACCGCCAGCACCAGAATTCCCCCTCGGGGCAAACCCCCGAGTGTCCCCAGGGTCGCCGGGGCACGGACACCCCGGGGGTGGCTCCGGGGGGATTGCGGTATTTTGGGGAGCCCCTCGCCCTCCCTCCCCGGGCATTCCAGCATTCCCGAATCTTCTCGGGGGCCGGCGGGATGGGGGCACGGGGGGGTTTCGGACCCTCCGGAGCCAGCCGCTGTTCCCACCGCCCCTCACTCCTGCGCGGCTCTCGGGGGGATCCCCGCTGGAAAGGGGCTCGGCAGCCCCCCACATCCCACCCCCGGCAGGGTCTCCGGGCGGGTTTGGGGTCTGGGGGGGCAGCGGGGCCGTCCCCGCCCCCACGGCTCGCTGGGATGGCGGATGCGGCTGGGCCAGGCTTGCATGGCCGTAACCATGGCAACGGCGGCGCGGGGGGATGCGGGGGGAGCGGGGGGATCGGGGAGGACCGGGGGGAACCGGGGGGGACTGGGGGGAACTGGGGGGGACCGGGCGGGACCCGGTGGGGAGCGGGGCTGCAGCGCTGCCATCGCCCCCAGGGCCGGCTTGGCCGCGTCTGGGGTCACCCCACATCTGGATTTGCACGCATCTGGCTTTTCCCACATCTGGCTTCTCCCTAGTCTGGCTTCATCCCACCTCTGCCACCACCCCAAACCCGCCGTCACCCCTCTCCTGTGTCCCCCCAGCTCTGGGCTCCCCCCGGGCGGGTCCCCTCACCCCGCAGCGGCCGCGCACGGGGCTCTGCTCCCTCCCCGCGGGGTTTTGGGGGTGCAGCACCCCGGGAGGGCCGGGCAGGGCGGGGAGGGGGGGACATGAAAACCCGCCGCTGTTTGTTTTGGCGCGGCCGAAGCGTTAACTTTGAACGGCGGCCGTTTCTCCTCTCCCTCCCCTCCCCTCCCCGTCCCTCCGGGGCTCTGAACCTCGGGGTGCCGCCGCCCCGCCCCCCCTCAGCACCACGGGGGGGGCTGCAGAGACCCCCCCCAAAATCTCTGTTGGCCGGGAACAGGGCGGGCACCGCGCTGGGAGCATCCCGCTCCTTCCAGCCGCGCTGGGGACACTGAGGAGACACTCAGGGGACGCTCAGGGGACACTCGGTGGCCGTGCCAGGCTGGTGCTGCCCACCTGCCCGCCCCTCCGGCCGGCCCAGCCCCCGCAGCCGCCGGCCCGGCCGCGTTTGGCAGCTCGGCGGCTCAGCTGGAGAGAAGCCTCGCGGCGCTGGAGTGACCCACTAACCTTCTTCTCCTGAAAAATGCATGAAATGCAGGCAGCTGCCGCGGGGAGCCGCGCACGCGGCGGGGCGGGGGGCTCGGCCGGGCGCCGGGGCAGCTCGGGTGGGCACGGGGAGGGAGGGGACGCGCTCATCTGGCTGCCAAAAATCCGGGGGAGTTGGGGGATGTTTTTCAATAGAGGAGCATCGCCAGCCCCTGGAGAGGGGGGTGTGGGAAGGCTGTGGCGGAGCGAAATCCTCTGGATTCACACGGAATCCTCTGGATTCACACGGAATCCATTTGGAATGATGTCAGGAGGGAGCTGCTGGCCCGGCGCTGCCCGTGGAGTCCAAGGCCACCCCTCACTGAGTCACCCCCGCTCCTCTCGGTGTCACCCCGGTGTCACCCCGGTGTCACCCCGGTGACAGGGCCGGGCGGGAGGGAGCAGCCTCGCCCCGGCGCTGCCATCGCACAGCCCTGACCTGGTTTCTCTGCAGCTCCTCCACGCCTTTAATACACCCCGAGCAGATGGCAGCGAGCCGGGGGGGGCGGGGGGGGGCCCGGGGACAGCGAGGGGACGGCGGCTCAGCCCCACCGAGGGACACAGACCCCGTCCCCGAGCACCCCGCGTCCCCTCGGGGTTAACAGCTCCCGTGGTGGGCTGCCGATTGAATTTCCGTCTCGTTTGCACGGCTGATTGCGGCTGCAGCACCTCGGTGAAGACGCGGGGATATTTTTAGCTGCTCCGCCGCTCCTCCTGAGCCGCCCCCGGGGCAGCCCCCGGGCGGTGTCCGACCCCCGAGTCCCCTCGGAGGGGGACACACGCCCGCCGCCTTCCGTGGGAAGAGAGGAGGATTCGCAGGATTGAAGGTTCGCCTTTTGTTCCTGCGGTCACGGCCCCGCCTGGGGAAGGAGAAACAAGCCCAGGAGACAAGAGCGGCACAAGCTGGATGGAGTAAACACGGGCGCTGCTCCATCCCTGCCCGAGAGGAGCTCGCTCCTTGCCTGGATCCGCCTTTCCCATCCTTTTCCCTCCGAAATTCCCAGCCTGGCCACCGCTGTGCTGCCGTCACCCGAGGGAGGGAGGAAATCACAGCCCCAGGGGGGGTTCCGAGGTTTTTTGGAAATCCCTGGGGCTTCCTGCGGGGTCTCAGCCCCGGCTCAGCGGGGCAGGGCCGGGAGCGTGTCCCCCCAGCCCGGCCCTGTCACCCCAGAGCCACCAGCGCTTCCCACTCCCCGCGGCTAATTAACAGAAATTGACACTGACTAATTAACCGTCCCGCCTCATTAGAGCCCGGATGCCGCAAACCCGGAGAACAGCAGGCAGCCGAGGCCGGGCTGTCAGCGAGGACGGCCGCGACAGCCACCGGCCACCCCTGTCCCCTCCCACAGCGGGAGTGTCCCCACGGCTGTCCCCATCACTATCCCCACGGCTGTCCCCATGGCTGTCCCCACTCCACGGCCCCTTGCGAGGCTGCCAGCAGCGATAACGGGATTGATCCCTAATCCATTTATTCCTGGCTGGAGCAGAGGGCCCGGCAGCCCGTTCCCCACACCCGCGGGGCACCCAGCCCTCCGGGGTGAGAACCCCTCGCTGATTCCGGCCGCGGGGCAGGGAACGACCCCGGGAGGGGCCGGTGGGACACGGGCAGAGCTGCACCCTCGGGGGAAGGTGACGCCACCGGCAGCAGCAGCGCGGCCTTGGGCGAGCAGCAGGATGAGCAAATCTTGCATCAGCCTGGAAGGGAGATAAGGAGCCCTTCCCACCCTCCCGGAGCCGGGAGGGAGCGGCGGGCGGGGGAGGCCTGAGGCAGCGCGGGGGGAAGGTCACCCCAACCGCCGTGACACCCAGCTGGGCCCGGCAGGAAGGAAAAGGAAAAATTTTCACTTCCCCGTTTGCCCCGGGAAGCCGGTGGGGCCCTCACAGGTCCCGTCGTGCTCCACCTGTGTCACGGCCCCGCGCGTCCCACCGGGTTTGGGGGGGACACCCTCGGGGCTCGGCGTGGGAACGTCCTGCCCTCAGCGGCACCCCCGGGACTCTCAGCTCCCCAAAAACCGGGCTCTGCAGGGGGGGTGTGCGTGTCCCGGGGAGCCACCCCCGCCGCGCTGAGCGCTGGGTGACAAACCGGGTCCGCGGTAGATCCCCAAAAGTGATCGGAGCCGGGGAACCGCCGCTCCCCGGGGTGAGCCCCGGGGCGGATTTGGCTTTTCCCGCTGAGCTGGAAGGAAACTGCGGGTGGAACCGGGATGGGGGGAACCCACGTGGGGCTTTGGGGACTTCGAGGAGGGCTCGGGGACAGCGACTGGGGACACGCATGGAGGGCAGGACCTCGGGAAGGACGGATGGTGCCGGGAGAACCGGGAATGCCGAGCAGGCAGAGCCGGCGGGCAGGAAGCGGGGCCGCGGCAGGAAAGGCAGCCCCGGGCTCCGCGCTGGGCGGAAAAGCAGAGGAAGAGCGGAGGAAAGGCTCGAGGCCGCGGCGGCGGCGGCGGGAGGAAGGCTGGCCCCGGCCGGGAGCTGGCCCGGGGCACGTTGTCCCCGCGGGGAGGGGACGGGAGCGAAACTCGCCCGTTCCCGGCAGAAACGGCCCCGGTGGGGCTGCAGGTCCCGGCCTGCCCCGGCCGCACCTCGGCACTCGCGGCCTCGTGGGAGATCCCAGAAGCGGGGAAGGGGACCCTGGGGACAGCCCTTCGGTGGCCGTGGGGGTGGCACTGTCACCCATGCGGTGTCTGAGCGAGGATTCAGCGCCTCCGGGGCTGCGGGGTGGGATCGGGGTTTCTCTCCTTCCTCTGGGGTTCTGGGAGGGCTTTTGGGGCTCAGCCTGGGGTGGGGCCACCCCAGAGCCTGACACCCGCCCGGGGGCGGGCGACATTCCTGACACCGCTCCCCCCTTTCCTCCACAACTTTTTGGGAAATGTCCCAACGCCCTCCCGAGCCTCCATCCTTCCAGCCCGCAGACACCTCCAGCTCAGATCCCCGGGAATATTCCGCTCCAACGTGTCGCCCGTGGCGGGGCTGTCACCCCGGGCTCCCCAAGCCCGGAGAGGAGCATCCGGAGCTCCGGCTGTTCGATATTTCGGGAGCGGAGCTGTTGGATATTTCCAGCGGCTGCCGGGGAAAATGGCAGCGGAAGCGGAGGGGGACGAGGGGCGGGAGGCTCCATCTGTCTGTCCCCGGGCTCGGTGTCACCGTCTGTCCCCGCGGGAGCCCCGGGGTGCTGCGGGCGCTGTCCCCTCTCCCCTGCACCAAATTTGGGGGTCTCAGGTGATGGGAGAGGCTTTGGGGGTGGCTCGGGGCTCTTTCTCCATCTCTGCGTCCCCATGGCGGGTTCGTTTGAATGAGGAAATGAGGACGCGTGTGTAATTGTTAATGAGCGTGCGCGTGTGCTAATTAAGGGCTCGTAATTACGGCGGTTTTGGGCAGGTGAGCCCTGGGGAAGGTCGGGGTTGTTGCGGTTCGGCGTCTCCGGAATTTGGGTGTCCCGAGGGGACCCCGCGGCTCTGGGGCTGGACCCGGGGGATGCTCACAGGATCAGCACGGGGATGTTTTCCCCTCCCTGATGTTTTCCCCCCACCTTGATCTCACCCCAAACCAGCTGAGGTGTGAGGTGCGAGCAAAAAAATCCTTAATTAAACCCCTTTGGCGATTTGGCTTTATTAATGTAAAAAAAAAATTATTTATGAGGGAGGAATGAAAGCTGGCAGGCTCTGGATACAGGCTGGGACAGCTCGGGTGGGATCACCTTTGGTTTGGGGGGATGCTCCCGTCCCTTCCCACCTCCTTGCCCACGGCAGGAACCGCTGGATGCTGGATTTGGCAGCCGGGGGTGGGCTGGGGGGTTGGGGTGGATGAGGAGGAGCTGGGAGGTGTCTGACAGGTCTCCAGGGGAGCTGCAGGATCCCCCAGAAATCCGGGATCCAACAACCCAGGATCCCCCAGAAATCCGGGATCCAGCAACTCAGGATCACCCAGAAATCCGGGATCCAGCAACCCAGGATCCCCCAGAAATCCGGGATCCAGCAACTCAGGATCACCCAGAAATCCGGGATCCAGCAACCCAGGATCACCCAGAAATCTGGGATCCAACTACCCAGGATCCCCCAGAAATCTGGGATCCAGCAACCCAGAATCACCCAGAAATCTGGGATCACCCAGAAATGTGGGATCCAGCCCAGGATCACCCAGAAATCCGGGATGCAGCAGTCCCTCATGTGTGCTGAGCTGGGACCAGGCAGGCATCGGCTGCTTGGAGGTCCCAGGAACTGGGATAAGGGTGGGACACGCGGCCTCCCAGGAATGCCGGGGCGGGTTTTTAGGGGAAAACAGCCGCTTCCCATCAGCTGCATCCGCTGGGAAGGCGGGAGGGGATTCCGGCTGGAGGAGGGTGAAGCGTTTTGGGTGCGCGCAGGGAGGGCTCAGTGGGAATTCCTGCCGGGAATTTTGCCCCGGCGTGGCCGCTGTCCCGAGGTTCTGCCCTTGGGGACACCCCGGGATGTGTCCTGGCAGATTTGAGCCCCGTGTCCCCTCCGGGGGACCCCAGCCTGGGGTGGGACTGGCCACAATCTGACACTTCGATGTCATCACCTCCCTCCCGGGGGATCCTCGTCACCTGCGGGCAAACCTGCCGCTGGCATCTGGCTGCTAATCCCGGGATTAGCGGCGTGGGGAGCGCGGCAGATGGAGCCCGAGACCCCCGGGGGGGGCATCCCGGGACCCCCGGGGTCACCGAGGCAGCCGAGTCCCCCATCGGAGCCACCCCCGCGGGAATTCCCACCGGGATCTCCCCCGGGACATCATCCCTGCCCCAGGGCCCCGGGAAAGCCCCGGGTGAAAGGAAATGAGACGTGGCTCTGCTCCCGGCGGCGGCTCTTCCCAGCTGCGGGAACGGCGCTTCTGGGAAAGGCGAGAATCCCCGCGGCCGCCTCCTCCTCGCCCCCGAAATACCCGCGGCGCTCTCGGGGCTGGGAAAAAGGGAAGGAGAGGAGGAAATGGCTGCGTGACTTCATCCTGTGCCCCCCCCCCCCCCAACAACAACAACAAAAAATCCCTCTCCTTCATTCTCGGGGCCAAAAAATCCGCCTCCTTCAATCTCTGGGTGCCGGCCAGGCAAAGGGAATAAGGGAGGGTTGTTTCGGGGGTCTCTGCCCCCCCCAAATCCCAGCCAGGACCCCCCGTCCTGTGGCCGGGTGCCCCCAGGGCTGCGTGCTAACCCCAGGGTCCCCGCTCAATGGGAGGAAGGAAATCCTCATCCTCGGGAAAGGCTGGACACGGCCGTTTCCTCCCGCCGTGCTGGGGAGGGGGCCGGGCCCCCGACATCCCCCCGGCCCAGCCCGGCTGGAAAACCGGACACGGGGCTCGGTCCGGGTGGGGTCCCACGGGAAACGGGGACGGGCTGGGGGGCCGCTCGGTGCCCCCAAACCCGCCGGAGCTGTCGGGGTCTCCGCTCCGGTGGCCGTCGGTCCCGCCGTGTCCCCGCCGTGTCCCCGCCGGCCCTCGGGGCTCTGCCGGGCGCCGACCGCCCCTTTCCGCTCCCCGGTGCCACGGACCATGCTGCTGCCGGTCCCGGTCCCGGTTCCCCAGACCCGCTCCGGTGTTTCATCCCCGCTTTCGGTGGCGATAATTCCCCGGCGTGGCCGGGGCTGAACCGGGAGCGGGGTCGGAAGCGGGACTGGGATCAGCACCGGGACCAGGACCGGGATGGGAATAGGGACCGGGACCTGGATGAGGACCGGGATCAGAGTCGGGATCGGGACCGGGATCAGGATAGGGATGGGGATGGGGACCGGGACCGGCATTGGGATCAGGATGGGGAACGGGACCGGGATGGGGACAAGGATCAGGACCGGGATCAGGACCGGGATCAGGATTGGGAGCGCGCGCGCCGGGCGCCCCCTGGCGGCCGCGCGGCGCTGCCGGAACAAAGGCCGGACCCGGGACACCCCGAACCGCCGGGCCACCCCCGGGACCCCCTTTGGGACCCCCCGGAACCCCTTTAGCACCCCCGGAACCCCTTTTGGGACCCCCCGGGACCCTCCCGCGGGCAGGGGGAGCCCGGAGCCCCCGCAGCGACCGCACGGGCGCTGCCCCCGGGCCGGGACACCAGAGGATGCGCTGTGACCCTTCCTCCTCCTCCTCCTCCTCCTCCCCCGGCCCTGAGGGACAGGTCGGGCAGGAGCAGCCTGGGGGGAACGCCCGACCCGCGGGTAAAGGAGCAAAGGGGAGCGGCTGGGGCTCCCCCAAACGCCCCGAGCTGCCCCCGTGCCCCCCTCAAAGCAGGACAATGCCAGCCGGGGGCTGCAGCCGTTGGGGCTCAGCAGTGTGAAAAGAAACATTTTGTAGAAATAACATCACCCTCCCCTACACAGAGCACGGGGAGGGGGCACAGGAGCTCCCGGGGACCCCCAGAAGGACGGGGTGAGGGTTCAGCCCCTCCCAAAGGAACCCAGCTGGGAGCTGTGACTCACCTTCCTCCTCCCACCCCACCCCTGTCAAACCTCAGCACCATCAAACGAAAATCCCTCCTCACACCCGAACAGCAGCAAACCTTTCCGCGGAGGTGGCTTCAAACAACAAACACACAAACCAGCTTGTTGGGAGTAAAAAAATATGTTTTGTTTTGTTTTTTTTTTTTTCTTCTCTCTTTCCTTTTAATTACATCAGTTATCAAAGAAAACGACAACAACAACCAAACAAACAAACAAACAAAAAAAGCAGTGGTAACAAAAATACAAAGCTCTGAGGGTTTCTCGTTTTGTGTTTGTTCTGTAACAGGCTGAGAGCATCAGTGCAATAGTTTCAATTTAACTTCTGCTCTGAGTCCCTGCTGGCAGCATAGGAGTAGGCTTTGCCCAGCACCAGGCGGTCCCGCAGCAGCTTGAAGAAGGCGTAGTAATTGCTGAAGAGGATCAGGGCCAGGGAGATGGTCTGGTGCCACTTCTCCGAGGAGATCAGCGAGTAGAGCTGGTAGAAGATGACGGCTCCTTCCAGCAGGATCAGGATGTTGAGGATTCGCAGTGGTTTGCTGAAAAAGAACTGTGGGAGAGCGGGGTGAGGCACCGGGCGGGAGCTGGAACCTCACACTGAGGATTCCTCTGCCTCTGGATGGAATCTCTGAACCCCAGCAGCTCCCCCACGCTGGGCTCCACCAGTCTGAGGGGTCCAGGCCACCAGCAGCACGACCCTGCTGCGTTTGCCCTGCTCCCAGGAAGGAGAGAGGAGCTTACGTGGAATCGGAAGTGGGAGACGTCCGAGGGCACGGCCACGTTGTAGTGACCCACGGCCTTGTAGACGTTCTTGCTGTGCTTCACCAGCACCCCCTGAGGCCACATGCACTCCTCAGTCCACCTGCAGGGAACAGGAAAGCCCTTAATCCCAGCTGCAGACACCAAGAGAATCCTAAATCCCACCTGCAGGGACCTAGAGATTCCTAAATCCCACCTGTAGACACCAAGAGATTCCTAAATCCCACCTGCAGGGACCAAGAGAATCCTCGATCACACCTGCAGGGAACACAGGTGAATCCTTAACCCCACCTGCACTGGGTTTTGCTGCCTGCCCAGCAGCAGGGAGGAGTACAGGAGTTCTGCTCCCGGTTTGGAACTGTCACCACAACAGCGACAAACCGCAGGGAGCTGTGGAGCACCTTGCCAAAAAAAATCAGCTCTGCAGGGTCTGTGCCAACAACCGCGCTCTGGCTTTTCTCAGGTTCACTTTGAGGCCCAGCTCTGCACCCTCCCAGCCCAAAGAGCAGCCCGGGAGAGGATTCCTTACTGATGCTGCAGCACGTTGGAGCAGAGGGCTGGGTCCACCTTCTGCCAGCAGCCCAGGTGTGCAGCAGCCTTGTGCAGCAGGTCGCAGTAGCGCGCGGGCAGCAGGTACTGCATGAGGATCACCGAGGTGCTGATGGAGACCAGCAGGAAGAGCTCACAGGACCAGCGTTTGTCGTAGTACTGAGTGTTCTGGGGGGGAGGACAGGAAGGTGGGACAGTGATCGGAGGCTGTGGGATGGCTTTGGGCAGCCTCACCTGCCCGAGGTGTCACAGCACAAGGCACTGGGGCAGGCAGGTGAAGGGAGGGCTCTCCGTGATCCTGCCGGGAAAGGAAGAGCCCGCGTGGGGTGGGGTTTGGAGAATTCCTGCACAGTGTTTGTGCAGGCAGGCAGCTCCTGATGCTCCCCGTGCCCAGCGGAGGGAGCACCAGCCCCTGAGGGGACAGGGCCAGCCTCACCCCCGAGATCATCTCACAGGATCTCTGGGGTGGAAGAGACCTCCAGGATCAGCGAGTCCAACCCAAGCCTAACCTCAACCAAACCCCGGCACTCAGTGCCACATCCAGGCTTTTCTTAAACACATCCAGAGATGGTGACTCCACCAGCTCCCCGGGCAGACCATTACAGTACTTTGTCACCTTTTCTGTAAAAACCTTTTCCTGATATCCAACCTGTATTTCCCTTGGCACAGCTCAAGGCTGTGTCCTCTCGTTCTGTCAGTGCTGCCTGGAGAAAGAGACCAGCCCCACCTGAGCACAGCCACCTTTCAGGGAGTTGTAGAGTGATAAGGTCACCCGAGTCTCCTTTTCTCCAGGATAAGCACCCCCAGCTCCCTCAGCCGTTCCTCATCTCCCAGCAGACATTCAGAATTCCCTCAGCACAAGGACAGCCTGCCCTCCCTCCTCGTGCCACCACAGCCCAGTGTCACCTCACCTTGACAAACCACACGGGCACGAAGGCCACGTAGTAGGCACTGAGCATGGAGCTCACCAGCACCTCCTTCATGCGCCAGTTGAAGTCCATCTTGAGGAATTCCACCTCGTTGCGGATCAGGTCCGGGGAGAGGCAGCAGGCGTGGCTGGGCATGGCCTCCATCCCGTACATCTGCCTCGTGTGCTGCTTCCAGGTCTCCTTGAGCACTGTCAGGTAGTCCCTGCCCCTGGCTGTCACCTCCCCCGTGTCCCTGGGGCCAATGTTGGCCACCTGGGCCAGGAGCCCAGCCTTGCGGAAGTCACAGTTCAGCTGGAGGAAGGGGATGTACATCCCAAACCTGGAAAAGCACAGAGCTCAGGGGCTGCATCCCATGCCATCCATCCCATCCCATCCCATCCCATCCCACTGGGATCACAGCCCCATCCCAAATTTCCCTCTGGGGTTTGGAGCTGGAGGAGTTCAAGCCTTGGAGCAGCCTGGGATAGTGGAAGGTGTTCCTGGCACTGCTGGATGAGCTTTAAGATGTCCCCTCTCCAACCCAAACCAGCCTGGGACTCCACAGAGAAACTCCCAAAAAGAGCTCTGTGATTCCAAAGGGAAGCTCCCAAAAAGAGCTCTGTGATTCCAAAGGGAAGCTCCCAAAAAGAGCTCTGTGATTCCAAAGGGAAACTCCCCAAAAGAGCTCTGTGATTCCAAAGGGAAGCTCCCCAAAAGAGCTCCGTGATTCCAAAGGGAAGCTCCCAAAAAGAGCTCCGTGATTCCAAAGGGAAGCTCCCAAAAAGAGCTCCGAGCTCAAACACAGGCAGCAGATCCCTGTGGATGTTTCCCCCTGCACCTGCCAGGGAGGAGGGAGCTCTTTCCACTCCAAATATTTCCTTCTGACAGGTAACAAAACCCCAGGAGCTGTTTGAACCCCTCCACCTGGCCCAGGAGCCCAGGTAAACGAAGGGAGAACAAAGCCACGGGAAAACCACACAACCCCTGTGAGCAGCAATAATGAGCACTAATTAACGCTCACATCAAGCTGAAGGAGGGGTCAGTGCCACAGAAGAGCCCTGCCACCAGGGAATGTGACACAGCAGGAGGGAGAGGAGCAGGATAAACTCTGTGTCCACGGGAAGAGACACTTCCCACAAGCTCAGGCTGCTCCAAACCTCGGAGACCTCCAGCTCAGAAGGCCACAGGGAGCCTCCCCCTGGCTTTGGGGTGGGGATACTCACGGGTAGCAGAGGAAGAGGAGGTTGAGGAAGGAGTAGGTCCTGAAGAGGTGGATGATGGAGCGACACAAACTCCAGCCCGTGCCCGTGAGGACGGCGAAGCGGGTGACCACCAGGAAGATGGAGCGTGGCAGGGAGACTTTGCCACTCTGGGAAGCCTGTGGGGCACAGCAGGGAGCTGGGCACAGCTGGGCATTCCCTCTGCTTCCAGGGGGAAGCTCAGCGTGTTTTTATGTGGAATTGATTTGTGTAAAATCAATTTACAGAAATGATTGATGTAAAAAAGAATGATTTGGGTAAAAAAATCACAGCTAGGAAGGAAGAGCCAGTGATGACACCAGGATAGGGAGGGTTTCTGTGGAATCTGGGCTCTCCAAAACCTCTGGAATCTGGGCTTCATTCCTCATTTTGGGCTCTCCAAAACCTCCGGAATCTGGGCTTTATTCCTCAAAGGGAGGGGAGTTTCTAGTTAAGGTCTGGTAGTGCCCAGCACACTCTCCTGGCACTGCTCACCATGGGAAGCCTCCACAGTGAGCATCCCTGGGGAAAGCTGGAGTGCTGGAGAGAGCAGGAAAAGAGCCAAAAGGGAGGAGGGAATGCCAGTCACTGGGATCCGGTCACAGTCAGTGTGGCTGAGACAGAAATTCAGAGTCAGGGGAGGACACAGAGTCAGCAGGAGCTGGCCTGGGGAGCTCAGCTCTGTTCTCTGCTCCTCCCATTGGAAACCACACTGGGATCCTGACCTAGGAATATCCCAGAGGTCTTTAGGGAAGGATGGAGGAGTTTGGAATGGCAGAGGGGACACAGAGCTTTACAGATCTCCTGGCAGGACAGCCCTGACTTTATTTACCTCCTTGACGACAGCGCTGATGAGGCGCCGCGCCAGGACGATGGTCGTCACCGTCAGCACGTTGAAATCGATGAGGTGAAAGTTCTGTGGGGGACAAAACCAGAATTATTCCACTTCCATCAGCAGCAGGGAAAAAAAGCCCCACATTATCCTCTTCTCCTTGGACTCTCCTCCAAGGGAACGCCAACCAGCCCAAAACGTGGGGAACAGGAGTGGCAGGAGCAAACCCCCGAAGGCTCAGCTGCAGTTTTTTATCCACCACCACCACTTCTAAAACTCCCCATTTAGTGACCCAGCAGCTCCAGCTGCCCTCTGGTGCTCACCAGGGAGGTGTGAGAAGGAGGGTGGGACGGTGGGTACCACCACACCGTCTTGTAGATGTTGATGTAGTGGACGAAGAGGGCGACCAGGTGGCAGAAGAAGAGCTGCAGCTCGAACAGCACGCTCCTCTCCACGGGCAGCTCGGGGATCTTGCAGTGCCGCAGGGGAACCACTGTCTGAGCTGCCAGAGGGGGGCTGGACAGCCCTGTCCCCGAGCCACTCCTGCCAGGGGAAGCCAAGAGCCAGGGGTGAGCAGGGGAACCTCCTCCAGCTCCCCTCCACGCGGGAATTCAAATTCTCAAAACCTTGTGCCTGCAGGCTCCGAGTTCGAAATGCTCGACCTGAGGCCGTGGAAGAAGCTCCTGCAGCAAGAATGTGGGTTTGTAGTTTAAGCAGCAGCACGTTAAGTTAGACAGCAGAAGGTTTTGAAGTTTAGATACAGAATTAGTTATAAAACTAAGAAGTTTTGGAGTGCAGTAATATAGAGTTGTGCGTCGTTATAAAGCCTGTATTGTGGTAAGGTCACGTAAGACAGTTTAATTAGCCATTGGTGTGAAAATTAATGTGTTTCTTGGCTAATAAACCTTAAAACCCCTGGTAACTTGTGGTCCTGTGACCACTGACCTCTGCACTGTGCAGATGTTCTGCAGCAATAAATCGTGCTTTAAACCTGAAGTGGTCCTGTCTGTACCGATAACCCCAATACCCAATACAGGCCTGAGACTGACTGCGAAACTCCAGCCAGCAGTGGCTGCCACAAACCACGAATTTCAGGCACATTTGTGTGATTTCAGCAGGGATTTGCCCACACAAATGGAGCCAGGACATTTGATATCGAACCCTGGGTTCTGTTGGGCTGCTCTGGTAATTAATTGGAAGCTTTCAGAGCTCAGGTTGGTGTTTACACATCTGAGAGCGCTGGAACATGAAAGGCAGAGCAATTTACACACCAGCCCTTGTTCATTCTTCACCTCCTGTTCACCTGAGGAGGAAAAACGAGTTTGGCCAGGGGTGCCTCCTCCTGTGAGAGCATGCACAGGATCCCAGACTGATCCTCTGGATCAAGGGGAGTTCACTTCTCCCAGCTTGAGCTCTGCAACCCCAAACAACAGCAGGCAAAGGAATCTGGGTGTGCCAAGGAAGGGCAGAGCACAAAGCGCCACTGCAAATCCCCGAGTGAAATCCCAGCGGTGGGGTGTGGCTGTGGATCCAGGGGGATCAGGCTGTGGTTTAAAACTGGAGATGGAAAACCCAAAACAGGAGATGGGGAACCTAAAACTGGAGATGGAAAACCTAAAACAGGAGATGGGGAACCTAAAACAGGAGATGGAAAACCTAAAACAGGAGATGGGGAACCTAAAACAGGAGATGGAAAACCTAAAACAGGAGATGGAAAACCTAAAACAGGAGAGAGAGAACCTAAAATAAGGCTGTGAGTGAGGGGGAAGCCTGAGCTGCCTCTCTGAAATGCCAACATCCCCAAACTCATTTTTGATTTTTAACGTCAGAGAATGGGATGAGCTTTAGGATCAGGGAATGGGACGAGCTTTAGGGCCAAGGAATGGGATGAGCTTTAGGATCAGGGAATGGGACGAGCTTTAGGGCCAAGGAATGGGATGAGCTTTAGGGTCAGGGAATGGGACGAGCTTTAGGACCAAGGAAAGGGATGAGCTTTGGGGTCAGGGAATGCGACGAGCTTTAGGGCCAAGGAATGGGATGAGCTTTAGGATCAGGGAATGGGACGAGCTTTAGGGCCAAGGAAAGGGATGAGCTTTGGGGTCAGGGAATGCGACGAGCTTTAGCACCAAGGAACGGGATGCCCGTCCCCGCCCAGGCACGGTGCCGCAGCCCCTCCCCGTGTGTCCCGCCCCGGGCGGGGCCGTACCTGGTCCGGGAGCGCACGCCGCTGACGGAGGAGCCCGGGCCGTGTCCCGCGGCGCCCGCGGCGCCGGGCTCGCACAGCGGGCTCCGGCAGTACGAGGTTCTGTTGGGGCCCCGCCGGCCCCCGGCCATGCCCGGGCCTGGGGGGTCCTGCTGCTCACTGCGGGCCGGCCTCGGCCCCCGCCACTGCACGGAGACACTCGTTAGCGGTTCCTCATTAGCGGCTCTTCATTAGCGTTGCGTAGTATCCAGCATTCCGGGCCTCACCAGCGTAATCCAACCTGCCCCAGGTGCTTTTTGTTCCAACCCCCCTGTCTCCCACGTTTGCCCAGGGAGCTGCAGCCTTGCTGAGGTGCTGGGAATTCATAATTTTACCAGGAATTCCAGCACTTCACCGGGAATTCCAGCACTGTAACAGGAATTCCAGCACTTTTTACCAGGAATTCCAGCGCTTTTAACCAGGAATTCCATCGCTTTTTACCGGGAGTTCCATCTCCATCCCCCGTGGTGTCATCCCTGTTTCCCCAGCTCAGCGCATGCTCAACATTTCCCCCCATAAAATTCAGAATTTTGGTATCATTTTGGGCTGGAAATGAAGGTTACAACTTCTTAAAATTATTGCTTTGGGTGGGGGTTTTTTTTTTGGCTCTTTGAGGTGGGGGGAAAAAACCCAACACGTTTTTAGGGTATTTGTTGGTGTTTTTATGTTTTTAAGGCACTGATTTCAACGGGGTCAGCTCAAATTCAGCCTCTCCAGTGCTTGTTTGCCACACAGAAAAAAACCACCCCGAGGTTTTACTGTCAACCTCAGGAGAACCCACACAAGTGACAAAAAAAAACCCATTTCAAAAAAAAAAAAAAACAAAAACCCAAAAACATTTCCGAGTGAAATCTGAGCTGTGAGGGGAACTCAGATCAATGTCTGCACGTTCCTTTTCCTGCCAGGATCATTTCCAGCTCTGGAATTTGCATCTGCAGCAACAAAAGACGCGCTGAGGGTTTAGAAAGGGGTCTCACAGGGGTTTTAAAGCTGATGCTGAGCTCGGGAGTTCTCCCAAAAACCTCATCCTGGAGCTGGAATTGAGGGAGCTGCTGGTTTTGGGAGCTCCAGGAAGGCTCTGAAGGAGCAGGGGAGGCTGTGAGGGCACAGCCCGGGGGGAATTTGGGGTCCAGAGAGGCAGAAGAAGGAGCCACGAAGGCTCCAGGAGGGAAATTGGAAACGTGGGGGCACAGTGGGAGATGTAAAGAGAAAATTGGGGGTAAAATTTGGGGTCAGAGGGGCTCTGGGGGAGCAGCTGGGGCGGTAAAAGGGAAATGTAGGAGCACGAGTTGGGGCTGCAGGAGAACACGGGGGCCACAGGAGCTCGGGGAGAGCGAAATTTGGGGGCACGAGTGGGGCTGTACAAAAGCCGAGAGGGAAATTCTGAGGGCACAAACGCTAGGAGGGAAATTCGGGGACACAAAAGCCGAGAGGGAAATTCGGGGGCACAAAAGCCGAGAGGGAAATTCGGGGGCACAAAAGCCGAGAGGGAAATTCGGGGACACAAAAGCCGAGAGGGAAATTCTGGGGACACAAAAGCCGAGAGGGAAATTCGGGGACACAAAAGCCGAGAGGGAAATTCTGGGGACACAAAAGCCGAGAGAGAAATTTGGGGACACAAAAGCCGAGAGGAAAATTCGGGGACACAAAAGCCGAGAGGAAAATTCGGGGACACAAAAGCCGAGAGGGAAATTCGGGGACACAAAAGCCGAGAGGGAAATTCTGGGGACACAAAAGCCGAGAGGGAAATTCGGGGACACAAAAGCCGAGAGGGAAATTCGGGGACACAAAAGCCGAGAGGGAAATTCTGGGGACACAAAAGCCGAGAGGGAAATTCGGGGACACAAAAGCCGAGAGGGAAATCTGTGAGCACAAAGTGAGGCTGCAGAAAAGCCGAAAGGGAAATCTGGGGACACAAGTGAGGCTGTCCAAAAGCCGAGAGGGAAATTTGAGGACACAAAAGCCGAGAGGGCCGCGGGCGCTGTGAGGGCCGGGGGGTCCCGCCAGGGCTGCAGCGGGACCCTCGTGGGCTTTGAAAACCCGACCAGGGTGCTCAGAGCCCCCACAGCAGCGCCCCGGAAGGCTCCGGGGAGTCTCCCCGAGCACCCCCCGAGGCCGCGGGGCTCTCAGGGGCTCCGAGGGGCTCCGAGGGGTTCGGGGGCTCCGGGCGAGGCCGCGGCGCGGGAGCCGCCCCCCATGACCGCGGCGGGGCGGGGCCAAGCGCGGGGCTCTCCCGCGCTCCGCCCGCCGCCCGGGGCCGCTCCCCTCCGGCTGCCGGGCGGGTTTTCCCCCCGGCCCGTTCCGCCCGTTCCCTCCCGGCCGCGCTGCCCCCGGGCCCGGCTCCCCTCACCCATCGCCGGCCGCCGCTCCGCCTGCGCCCGGCACAATATGGCGGGCGGAGCGCGACGGCGGCCGGCGCGGGACAAGCTGCTTGCGGGGCGCGAAAGCGCGCTGAGCCACGCCCCGTTGTCGTAGCCACGCCCACTACGACCACGCCCAGCGGGACCTGCCGGTGTCGCCTCCCGGTGTCACCGCGTGGGAAGCGGGGGAACCGCGGCCGCCAGCGTTCCGTGAGCGCGGGGAACGAGTGATCGCCGAGGCGCTCCGATTCACCCGGAGGGGTTTCAGCGTCTCCACGGAGCCACCTCGGATTTGGGTTTGGTTTTTTTATCCCCCCCCCCCCGATTTTTTGAGGGGTTTTTTTGGGGGGGGGGGTTGATGCTTCGGCACAGAGGGTGACACAAAGCGGAGAGCCAGCGCTGCCTGGGTTGGAGGGAAAAGCGGCCCTGGGATGAATGGACTTGTACAGAGCCCAAACTTTGCTTCTTTTCTGGACTTCTTTTGGGCGCTCAGAGAGGTTTGGAGCATCCGAGGAATGACTGGTGGGGATGGGGATCACAGATCCTGGAGGGCTTTTTCCAGCTTAAATTGATCCCGGGACTGTGCAAAACCATCACAAATCAGGAGTGGCCAGACACCTGGTGTTTAAGAGAATCCTCTAAAGGCACCAGGACATCCCTAAGAACACAGCCAGGCTAAAAAAATGTATCTGGAACGTGATGGGTGAACCTTTTTTCGGTCGTGCCTAGTTCCAAATTCAGCGGTAAAACCAACACCTCCATCAGGAAACAGTTTCTATGTCAGTTTTCCAACAGGCAGCTGGAGATCCAAGGGAGTCCCCGGGATCCAAGAGAGGCTCTGGTCTTCTCCAACACTCCCCAAAAAAGCTGGGAGATTCCCTTTTTTTTCCCAAAAAACCTGGCAGATTCCCATCTCCCGAGAGTGTTTGGAATCAGCCCCTTGGGAGATTCATCCCTCTTGGCAAAAGGAGCGTGGAAAAAATAAAACCATTTTCCCAGGAAAACATATGGGAGGTTGAGCTGAGCAGCACAGCTCCGTGCTGGCACCGGGAGGGGGACGAAGGGATAACTTCTCCAGCCCAAGTGGGAGCCCCCAGGGACGATGCCCAAGCTGCAGGAATTCCTCCTCCTCACCAGCTGAGGTGTTGGGAGGTTGATCCCTCCAGGAGAAATTCCCTGAGCTCTGTTTCCCTGCCCAAAAGCTGCAGATGGAGCACTCCCTGCTGCTCCTTCCTCCTCCTCCTCCTCCTCCTCTGGGGCCACTCCAGGCTGCTGGAATCACCCTGAAGCCAAATTTTCTTTTGGGAGAGCAGCAGGAAGGGGTTAAGGAATAGGGGGGGAGAAAAAAAATGCACATTCCAGCTCTTCCTCATGGCTCTGCTCGGGGCAGATGCTTCTGATCCGAATTTGAAATTTGCTCTGTGGATGGAAAAAAAGAAGCATCTGGACAGGGAATCCAGCTGGGGTTTTGGAGGGATGGGTTGAGGTAAAAAAAGATCAAACCACCGTGCTTTCAGTGAGGGTGAAGGATAAAATAAAAAAAATCCCAGAAAAGCTGTGAAATTCTCATCCCTGGAGCAGCTTTAAGGTCCCTCCCACCCCAAAGCATTCCCTGAATCCATCATTCCATAGAATAAAGCTCGGAGCCAGGTGGCTTTATTGAAATAATCCAAAGAGAAAATGGAAAAGCAGGGGTAAGGAACGGGCAGGGGATGAGGCTCTTCCCAGGAAAAGCTGCTGGGGATACCTCTGGAATTCCATCTGGAGCGTTTTCCTTGGATTCACTCCCCACTAAGGACAAAAGCCAGGGGTTTGGGGCAGCTCCCAGCAAGGCCAGGCTGAGGTTTTACACCCCAGGGCTGCACTGGAAAAGCTGTTCCCACTCAGGGGAGGTGGGAATGCCCAGGAGGATGTTCCCAGAGCCAAGTTTCTCCTGACAAAAGCAGCTTTTTGTTGGGAGACACTTCCAGACGGAGCCAAGAACAACGAGGGCTTTTCCCTGGGTTGGGAGGGGGGGGTCTTTCCCCAAAATCCTACAAATAACGAGACGTGGACGAGCCCTTGGGGAAAACAGGGAGAGGAGAAGATGCCCGGCCCTTGGGAGCAGAATTCCAGCAGCAAAGGGAAGGTTCTGCAGGTTCCTGAGGTGACTCAGGACTCCCAGGAAATCTCCCGAATCCCCGGAATGTCTGGCTAATTAGAGCATCTCGGAGGGGGTTATTTTGGGATCTCAAACGAGCTCTGGCAAGCTCCAGGGCTAAAATCTGCCTGGAGAAGGGCTGGGAGAGGGAGGGAGCTGTGTGATCCAAGGAATGTTGGCACAACACTCCCGGCACATCCAGTTATTTCCACGGATTCACATTTCCACCCTGCCACAACATCCGAGGCTTTCCCATCAACATCCCACCCAAAAAAAAAGAAAAAAAGGAAAAAATAAAAAGGCAAGGCACGAGCTGGGTTATTCCAAAGGCAGCATCACCAGATCCGTTTGGGAATAAACTGCATCCCAAGGGATGATTCTCTAGCCAATCTTTTTCCACTTGATCTAAAAGCTGGGCCTATTAGGAGAGAAATGGGAAAGATTGGTGCATTGCCAGAGAAATGGATGTCCCGGTTCTGCTGGAGGTGAAGATGGATTTGATAACCACAAATGCAGGGCTGCTATCAGTTCCCTCCTGGCAGGATGGAATTGTCAAGGAATTCAGGGTGAACTCCCTGCTGTTCCCACAAACCGGCTCTTCCCTGTTCCTGTTGCTCCTGAGGTTAAGAGGGACTTGTTTGGGAGCTTCATCATTCCCCATCAAACTGGATTTGTCCTTTTACATCCTGTGCTCAGCTTGGATTTGGGCTTTTCCTGCATTTCCAGGGTGGGATCTGGACAAAATTCCTTTGCAGTTTTTATGGATGGGGCTCAGATTTCCAGGGGTCTCGTTTCGCTGTTCTCAAAGGAATCCCATGAGGGGGGAATTGTGTCCTTGCTGATGTGATCACCCCCCAGTGAGTTTTTAGGGAAGCATCTCCTCTGTTCCATCCCTGGAGCAATCTGGGATGGGGGAAGGAACCCCTGCCCACGGGAATGGGGTGAGATTTGAGGCTGCCCCCGACCCCAAATCATCCTGGGGTTCTGGGATCATCCCAGGATCCCTGAGGGAGATTCCCTGGCAGGATTCCATAACAACAAATCCCAGCAGCCACATCCCATCACACAGCCCATGCCTGAGGAGTGGAAAGGGTGGAACTGGCGAGGTTTAAAAGATCTGCAGCCTGGAATTCTGCTGGACTGTGGGAACTCCTGAGCCATTCCCAGAGGTTGGGAATCCCTGAACCATTCCCAGAGTCTGGGAATCCCTGAGCCATTCCCAGAGCCTGGGAATCCCTGAACCATTCCCAGAGTCTGGGAATCCCTGAGCCATTCCCAGAGTCTGGGAATCCCTGAGCCATTCCCAGAGTCTGGGAATCCCTGAGCCATTCCCAGAGATTGGGAATCCCTGAGCCATTCCCAGAGCCTGGGAATCCCTGAGCCATTCCCAGAGCCTGGGAATCCCTGAGTCATTCCCAGAGATTGGGAATCCCTGAGCCATTCCCAGAGATTGGGAATCCCTGAGCCATTCCCAGAGATTGGGGATCCCTGAGCCATTCCCAGAGCCTGGGAATCCCTGAGCCATTCCCAGAGCCTGGGAATCCCTGAGCCATTCCCAGAGATTGGGGATCCCTGAGCCATTCCCAGAGATTGGGAATCCCTGAGCCATTCCCAGAGCCTGGGAATCCCTGAGCCATTCCCAGAGCCTGGGAATCCCTGAGCCATTCCCAGAGCCTGGGAATCCCTGAGCCATTCCCAGAGATTGGGAATCCCTGAGCCATTCCTAGAGATTGGGAATCCCTGAGCCATTCCCAGAGATTGGGAATCCCTGAACCATTCCCAGAGATTGGGAATCCCTGAGCCATTCCCAGAGATTGGGAATCCCTGAGCCATTCCCAGAGACTGGGAATCCCTGAACCATTCCCAGAGATTGGGAATCCCTGAGCCATTCCTAGAGATTGGGAATCCCTGAGCCATTCCCAGAGCCTGCTCTGCTCCTGCAGCCTGGGCTAACAAATCCCAAATTTTGGGATGCACAGAACCTTTAAGGCCTCTGTGTGATTCCACGAAATCCCAGCTCCAAGGCACGGATCTCATCCCCAAAATCCCTTAAAATCCCCTAAACCCTCACCTCAGGAGCCTCCTCCACGCCGTGACCTCAGCCAGAGCAGCAGCTTCCCCCTTTTTTAGGAGCTTTTTTTTTGTTTGGATCCGAGGAAGAAAATCGGAATTTAGCAGCTCAGATGGTGCCACCCCCACGCTGGGAACTCACCAAGGGGTTTTGTAAAAAATCCCCCCAAAAAACTCACCCAGCTGGTGCTGCCCCTGCTCCTGCTCCTGCTCCTCCTCCTCCTCCTCCTCCTCCTCACCCCGCTGAGTCACGGCCCCACAAATTCCTGCAAACAAAAAGGGAAAAAACAAAAAACAAAAAACAAACACACACAAAAAAAAAAATCGTGAGGATCCTCAATGGAAGCAGAGATACCAAAAAAAGCTTTAAATCAAAAAGGAAAAGGAGGAAGAAAGAAAAGATTCCTGCATGCAATTACACATGAAGGAGAAACATGCAACTTCAGCTGAGCTCTGGACATTTCACAGGAATACTGGGGGTGTGGGGAGGGGGCTAAAAATTGATATTTTCAAACAACTGACCAGAATTTGGGGGTTTTTTTGGGTTTTTTTTTTTGGCAGTAGCAGGACTAGCTCGCATTCACGATCGTTTTGACATCTTTTCTCAATGCAGGATATTTAAAGATCCCTTTTGGCCCACATTCCATCCCCAAGTGCATCTGCCAAGGGCACGTTATTTAAACAAAAATTAAAAAAAAAAAGTTATCGCTAATTTATGCCGGAGCCACATGGGTCGGTTTTAAAAATGTTTATATTTAAAACATCTTTTTTTTTCTCGTTTTTGTTTGGTTTTTTGGGGTTTTTTTTTCCCCTTTTACATTAAATTACCATCTGAAGGGTCGGCTGGGTGTCAAAAGTTTAACGTCACAGGTTTATGGAAAAGAGAAATGTGCTGGGTTAAAATCAGACATTTAGGTTTTACCTTCTGGGCTTTGCGGTGCCTGTTAGAGCTTTACACATCCTGATTCTCTCCTGATTTCATCCTGATAATTTTCCTTTAAAGGGGGGGGCATGGGCTGAGCTTTTCATCACATTATGCCCTGAAAGCTGACTCCAAACCAGCGTTGAAAATTCGGTTATTTGCACTTTAATAACAAGCTACAAATACAACTTTTGTGTGGTTTTTTTTTTTTTTTTTGGTTGTTTTAATTTTTAAATATTCCCCTCCATTCATGCACTGCAGTTTTTGTTGGTTTTTTTTTTCCTAAAAAATTCTATTTTTCACCCCCGAGCAGTTTTAATCCTCATCCCCCCCTAAAAAAACCTCCAATTTCATCTGCTGCATGGGAAAATCCCAAACCACGAAAGCATTTTCTTTTTGAAAATAGAAATATATTAAATATTCTCTACATCCACACCCTCTCAGAAAAGATTTAAGGAGCAGCTGCAGCACCGTCCACCAACAAAAAAATTTCATTTTTAAAGCATTTTTTTTTTTTTTTCCAAGGAAAAGCTGCTTGGGAGCATCGCCTCAGCCAAGGGGGGGGTTACAGAAAGCAAATTCCTTGGAATTCTCAGCATTCCTACTTCATCCAGCCTCTGGAATATTCTCTGAGGCCACCTGAAATCTGAACCATCAAGCAAAGAAACCATCACCACGCTTTCCAAATTCAGATTTCTGGGTGAAAACTGCTTTCAGCAACTTCCAGGGGGTGAAAAACCAAATTTTTTTTTTTGTCTTTTTTCATTTTTTAAAATAAATTTAAAGCTCGAAAATATTTTTTTCTTTTTGTCACGAGAATTACCAAAAAACCACCATTTTTTTTTTAAAAAGAAATGCCTCCAAAGTTTTCAAATAAATAGAAATAATAATAATAATAAAGACAAATTAAAGTTTAGCATGAATTTAAAGTAGTTTTTAAAAAAAAGAATAAAAAAAAAACAAATGACAATTCATCACATTTAATTTGATTAAAAAAGGACTAAACTTTATTGACAGATTGAGACAGACAATTTTTTTTGACACTTTTTTGTTTTGTTTTGTTTTTGAGCTACCTAGTTAGGCAGACTTTACACAAAATGGAGCATTTTTCTCTTCCAGAACAGAGTGGGAGGACAGTGTAACAAATCCAATTAGGACTTTTATCTTATGTACAAAGTGAAATTTGGGGGATTTTTTGCCTGGTTTTTTTCTTTTTTGGTTTTTGTTTGGTTTTTTTACAGCTGCAGTGTCCCTTTTTACGGAAAGCTCGTGCTGAGATACACTTGATCAAGTGGCTGGGACTGCTTAAAATCGAGATTTTTTTTGATATTTTCATCAGATTTTCTGCCCCAAAATGCTACAAAAATGAGAATTTTACAGGCCTAGCCATGAAATATTATTTCTGTTAAACACTGGGCAATTAGAGCCATATTTTGGGGGTTTTTTTTCCCCCCTCTTCAAAATCGTTCATTTCGAACCAATCTAAAACCCCTTTCCACTGGAAAAATATTCCCAAGCATATCTCAACACTGCATGGGGGGGCTAGATTTCAAAATCCACATAAGAAAAGTCAATTTCTTTTTTTTCTTACCAACCTAATTTTGTTTTTTTTTTTTCCTTTTAAGTCAATTCTCTTTAGAAAATGCTATTTAATTCGTTTTGGAGGATCCTTTAGGTTAAAATTTAAAACTTCAAGATTCACCAAGATTCTTCCTTTTAAAGGTTTGGCATTTGAAGTTTAATTTTTTTTTTTTTTTTAATGGTGGCAGCCACTACTGTTACATTATGATTTTAATTCTTAAAAAAAAAATAACCCTGAATTTTGAAATGTAGCCTACTTTGGGATTCTGCAACTACAACCTTTATGGGTTCCTTTAAAACAAACTTTAGAAGTTTTAACAAAACCTTAATTTCAGAATTAAGCAAAAGCACGTCACTTTGGAAACTAACATTTTTTTTTTAACTTGCCTTTTTTTCTTTTTTTTTTTAAGTTTTTTTTTTTCGTGTGTGTTTTCTTTTCCTTAAAAAAGGTACAGCTTTGTTTTGTTTTTAACCTAAGACAAAAGAAAGAAAAGCCACCTACACACTGAAAAA
Source organism: Chamaea fasciata (assembly GCF_029207755.1). Lineage (NCBI taxonomy): Eukaryota > Metazoa > Chordata > Aves > Passeriformes > Sylviidae > Chamaea > Chamaea fasciata. The sequence continues at coordinate 1,962,131 of NW_027094111.1, forward strand.
AGAAAAGCAAGAAATAAACCCCCTCCCCCCAGAAAAATAATAAAAATTAAAAGTTTTTTTACCCCTCTAAAAAATCTATTTAAATTCATCTCCAGAAAGTCACTACATACAGAAGCCAAAAAAATGCAAAAAAGGGGGTGAGGATGGAGTGGGAGGAAAAAAAAAAAAAATAAAGGGCCAGGAAGGGAAAAAAAAACCAAAAACAACAGGGAGACAATTACTTGTCTGCTGTGGGTAAAGCAATCCTGGGAGATACAAGAACCAGAAACAACTGTTTGCTCCTAAACTGGGATTATTTTTGTGTTTTTTGTGGTTTTTTTTTTTCTCCTTTCCCTGGTGCTGCGTGTCTCAGTAACGTCCGTAGGGGTGCTCTCTGTAGCCCCCCTTGACTGGCCTGGCCGGGGGAGCCTTCAGGGAGGGCCGGGTTCCATTCCAGTCATCTTGGCCTGTGGGGGGAAAAAAGAGGATAAAAGTCAGGGCAGGGAAGGAGGCTTGGTGACCCTTTGGGGTTAAATCACACGATTTTGGCTCGGCCGAAATTTGGGAGTTTTGCAACACTGAGGTTAGCTAAGCTTTGCCCGCTGAGTCGAAGCGGCTGCGCACAGCCGGGGAGAGGCCTCCTCATGACATTCCCATCCGGTTTTCGAGGGAATTTTGGAGGCCAGAGTCAGGATCGGGAGTTTGTGAGGATAAAAGAAGCAGATGGGACCGTGTAAAATCCAGCCCAGGAAAAGCAGACTGCAGCACAAGTGCTGTGGGTGGAAATCCAGACCTCCCGAAATGTTCTAAAGCTACAAGGAAATGAAGACGTGTCCAGAGTTAAAAAATGGGATTTTTTTTTTTTTTTAAAAAAGCATCACCTTTGAGACAATCAAGACCCACAGAGAGGTGGGTAAATAAAATAAAAACACCACAAAAACCCACTCGAGGTTCTCCTCAAGGTTTTTTTTTTTTTCATCCCGACGTTGGAAAACCAGGAAATTGACCCACAAACCCCTTTCCCTCCCCCAGAATCCCCAGACATACCATAAGCTTCGTAGGTTTCCTGTGCCTCCCCGTGTCCATAATCATAATATTCTGTGTCCCTGGAAAAGCAACGAGCTGGTTACACACAGGGAAATCCCAGCCCCACCCTGCCGCGACTTCCCAAAACCCAGGAGAAACCAGGAGATGCTCAGTGTCATGCCCTGGATTCCAGCAGAACTCTACAGCTCAGGGGTGTTTCTTTGGCCTCCAAATGGGATTAAAAAAGGGGAGAAAAAAGGGGGGAAAAGGCCACGCAGCATTGCTTTGGGAAGAGGGAAGCCCACTCACCCTTGGCCCTGGCTGTAGTAGCCCTCGTACCCCTCGTAGCTCTGGTCTGCGTACGTGTCATCGTAGCCCTGCCGAGGACGGGGACAAAAAAAAAAGTGTCACAAAAGGACCGAAAGAAGGAACAAATTCAACCCACCGAGCTCCCAGAGGAGCCTGGAAATCCTGGCCTGCCACAGGGGAAGGGATCAGGCACAGCACAGAGAGAGCCCTGATAAATCGTGCTGATATTTAAAATCATTCCACCTCCAGGGATAAATCCATGGGGCAGGAGAGCTGGAACTGTTACCAGGGAAAGGGTTGTTTTGGTTTTTTTTTCCCCAAGAGGGAGCTGGGTACCGGACAGGCTCCCCAGAGCACTCAGGGATGCACTGGGTGGGATTTTGGGGTGCCAGGAGCTGGGCTGGATGATCCCAGGGGATCCCTCCCAGCTCAGGATATTCCATAATTCTGTGTCAGCCACATCACACGTTTACAAGCCCCAACCTCGGGATTGTTTCAGTGCAAAAAAACCCCACTTTGCTGAGGAGAGAAACCATCCCAGTGCTCCTGGGTGATCCCAGTGATCCCAGCACCATCCCACTGATCCCTGGTGATCCCAGCACCATCCCAAAGGACCCTGATGATCCCAGCAGCATCCCAGTGCTTCCTGGTGATCCCCACTGATTCCCAGTGATCCCAGCACCACCCCACTGATCCCCGGTGATCCCAAAGATCCCTGGTGATCCCACCACCACCCCACTGATCCCCGGTGATCCCAAAGATCACTGGTGATCCCAGCACCATCCCACTGATCCCTGGTGATCCATTTGATCCCTGGTGATCCCCGGTGATCCCCGCACCACCCCATCGATCCCTGGTGATCCCAGAGATCCCCGGTGATCCCTGCACCACCCCACCGATCCCTGGTGATCCCAGAGATCCCTGGTGATCCCAGCACCACCCCACCGATCCCCGGTGACCCCTCTCCCACCCCGGAAACCACGAGCCCCCGGCAATCGTTAACCACCGCTAATCAATCAACCACTCCTTACGTATTCCTCGTAGCTCTCCGGCACGGGCGGAGGGGGCAGGGGTATCCTCTGGATGCCAGCAGCCCGTGCCCGGGGGGCAGGAGTGCCCCTGACCGCCGGGGGAGGCGGCACGCCCCGGGCCAGCGTGGCCCCCCGGGCCATGGCCCCGCGCACCGGCGCGCCGCGCACCAGCGCACCCCGAGGGGGGGGAGGAGGAGGAGGAGGAGGAGGAGGAGGAGGAGGGCCGACCCCACGGCCCCTGCAAAGGAGAAAGGTTTGTCAGTGGGTTTCGTCGCTCTCGGAGAGCCCCAGGATTGGGGGGGGGGGGGTGTGTCTTTTGTAGAGAAATGGCTGGTGGACAGGGGTGCGGCTCTGAGCTCACAGTCAGTGCCACTCGGCTCTGCACACAGCAGGGACACAAAACAAATCCTTCTCCTGCTGCACACCAAGGACAGCTGGGACAAGTCTCCAGGCCCAAAAGCACAAACAAGGGTGGGCTGGAGGGAGGAACGAGAAGGATGGGACCTCACAGCCTGGAGCTGGAATTGGACAATTCAACCCCAATGTGCAAATGGACCAAAACTTATCAAAGTGTGAGACCTCGTGACCGTTTGTCCATTTTGTGCCCATTTTGGGTCCATTTTGTGCCCATTTTGTGCCCACCCTGGGTGCAGCCCTGGCCAGGCTCTTGTCCTGCCCAAGGTGTATCCCAAAGGCCTTTCAATAAATCTCTCCTTTATTCTCAGCTCTGCCCAGCCTCTGTTCCGGCTCAGCCTTCCCAAGGCATCACCCCTCTCCATTAAACCCAGCCCAAACCACCCCCAGCGTTTGGATTCCACCCCAAACATGATGCTGGAAAACCTCGGCTCAATGCCCAGGTCAGGCCCAGCAGCTGCTGAGGAAAAAGCAGGAATGGTTTAAGCAGGGAATTTGGGAATTTTGGGAATACCTGGGAACAGGGGGAGGTGGGGCTGCCCCCCGGCCCCGCCCGGGGACGCCTCGGCCTCGGTTGGGCTCCGGGACCCCGTTGAGGTAAGAGAGCTCCAGGAACTGCTCCTGGCAGATGTCATCCATCATATCCTGGGGGGAAAACATGGGTGGCAGTGAGGAGAAATGGAGGAGAAAATATGGGGGAAAATAAAGGCAAATAAGGGGGAAAATAAGGGGAAAAATAACGGGAAATAAGGATATAAATGAGGGAAAATAAAGGATAATGTACGAGTAAAAATAAAGATAAGTAAGGGACAAAATAAGGGGAAAAATAAAGGGAAATAAGGATATAAATAAGGATAAATAAGGGGAAAATAAAGGTATATAAGGATAAATAAAGGATAATATAAGGATAAAAATAAAGGTAAGTAAGGATAAATAAAGGATAAAATACGGGTAAAAATAAGGGTAACTACGGATAAATAAGGGATAAAATAAGGGGAAAATAAAGGTAAATAAGGATAAATAAAGGGCACTATAAGAGTAAAAATAAAGGTAAAGAAAGGATAATATAAGGGTAAAAATAAAGATAAATATGGATATAAATAAGGATAAAATATGGATAAAAATAAAGGTAAATAAGGATAAATAAAAGATAACATAAGGGTAAAAATAAAGGCAGATAAGGACAAATAAAGCATCACCAGTGCTCTCAGGTGACCCCAGCACCATCCCAGTGCCCCCTGGAGAGCCCAGCTGTGATCTCCCACCAGATGTGTGAACTTTCCCGTTTTGTCCCCCCAATTTAACAACCGATTTTAATTTTAAAAACTTGGTCCTCCATGTTCTGCCACCCTTGGAGGCAAAATTCCAGCACAATCCTGTCACACAGTGGCACAAAAAGCCAGGACTTTGGCCAGGAAGATTCACCGGGAAAACACGTCCCCAAGCAGGTGACAAGTGGCACCTGCAGAAAAACCTGCCCTGCAAAAACAGTTTGGGGTTTTTTTTTCACATTTAAAGCTGTAAAAATATTGATTTAACTGAGAAAAAAAGCCACGATATTGAACTAGTGAGCTGCCGGGGCAGTCACCCTCCTCATCCTCACACCCTCATCCTCAAATCCCTTCTGGATTTAATTCCTGACCTGACAATGAAGTTTTCCAGCTGGATTTTTCCAGCCATTCCCACTAAAACTGGAACCTGAGGCTGGACAAAGCAACCACAGCTCACACTGGGAGAGAAATCCCCGCTCCAAGGGTTTTGTTGGGGAGTTTTTTGTCATTTTAGCCACGATTAGAATAAAAAAAAAACCCTTTCTGAAGGATTTCCCAAAGCTGCCACACACACACTCCAGCTCTCCTCACCTCTGCAGGAGGAGGAAATCCATCCCTCAGGTGTGGGGAAGAGAAAAGAGCAGAAAAGCTTTCACAGCAGTGCAAGGAGATACCAAACGAAGGACACAGAACAATGAGATTTGTGGTTTTGTGCTGTGTAGGGCAGGCTTTAGCGAGCAGAAAAATTATGTTGAGCAACAGAATAAAAAAGTTTAGTAACGAGGCTTTGTGCTTCGTTTATGGAAGAGTATAAAAAGTCCCTGAATAGCAAAAAAACATGAAAGAAGCAGCTATTGTTAGATTTAAAAACACACATTTAATTTTAATGGTTATGCAGATGTTTGTAAGCTCTTAAACAATTTGCTGTTGGTCAGAAAACTTTTTAAAAGACCTTGTGACACGGAGAATTTCAGCGGCCGTCAGCGAGACTCGAGCTGTTGCCATCCTTCAATTGCCTCACCCCGTTCAAATCTTTCAATTTTTATCTTTTTATTATTTTGTCTCACCCTGCAAACCTCACATTTTGTACCAGATTTAAGTCTCCAGGAAAAGATCAATCTTCGGTCGAGGATGTTTCTCACGTACCAAAAACTCAGATTAATTGGTGTGTCATCATATTTCTTTAATTCAACCTGCATTTAATGATTTCTCTTCTTAGCACGTGGATATGGAAATTCTGAATTCTCTTCTTAGCACATGGATATGGAAATTCTGAATTCTCCTCTTAGCACGTGGATATGGAAATTCTGAATTCTCTTCTTAGCACATGGATATGGAAATTCTGAATTCTCCTCTTAGCACGTGGATATGGAAATTCTGAATTCTCCTCTTAGCACGTGGATATGGAAATTCTGAATTCTCTTCTTAGCACACGGATATGGAAATTCTGAATTCTCCTCTTAGCACGTGGATATGGAAATTCTGAATTCTCCTCTTAGCACGTGGATATGGAAATTCTGAATTCTCTTCTTAGCACGTGGATATGGAAATTTTGGAAGGGATGTGTTGCATCAATTTATCTGATCATTCAGAATCCATCCATAAAACTTAAGGAGCATTTATCAAAAAACCAGAATCCTAATAATTGTGCTGATAACGATGCATTTAACAAATTATTCATTTAAAAAAAAAAAAAGCAATGAAGAGAGCCCTCAGGGTTTAAAGAGAGGGAGGAATTGTTGTTATGAGATGATGTTATAAAGCTGATATCGAGGGACGTCGGCGGGCAGCCCGCTCCCGTTATTTACAAATATTTAACACCCAAAACTCGGGAATAATTAAAAACCAAAGCAGCAGGACACTCACAGGGACCAGGAACTTCTTGACCTCCTCCATGGCGTGGGCCATGAGGGCGTAGGCCTCGCAGGGGGGCCCGAAGACCTCGATGAAGACGTGCAGGTCCATGTTGAGATGGGCGTACTTGGGGTCCCCCCCTTTGCGCAGCTCTTCCTCCTGGGGGGACAAAAAAAAAAAACCACAGCAAGTGAGGCCAGAACCTGTTGAAAAGGCAAAAAGCTCTCCTTTTTCACCTCTTTTACAGGGAGTGTGAGGGTATTTTGGGGAATTTTTCTTTAAAGGGAAAAGACTTTCCACCTTTTTGTCGCTGACTCTTCAAGCGGCTTTTTGAGAATTTTTTATTTCGAGGGGGTCTAGGAGTTTTTAAAGGAAAAAAAACTTCCATTTTTTTATTGCTGCCTCTTCAGCTGGTTTATCCCTTGCCAAATCCATGGTTTTTAATTGGTGCCAGGGAAATTTTAACCTCAGGATATTTAAATATCTTCTTCTATACCACTCTGTGGAGGCCAATGCCTCCAACAGCTCCTCCACCTCTGCTCCAAGATATCTTTAAAAGAATTTCTGTTCTGTTCAGGCTGTTTTGCAGTTATTTAACAAGTTACAAACGACCTTTCTGCGCTGCTCAAGTAAAATCAGAATTAAAGTTACAGCTCTGCTGGGTCTTAGCTTCGAAATAAGCAGGAAGAAATAAAAATCATCTTTTTTTCCCTTTTTTTTTTTGGCTGTTAAAAAAAAAACCAACAACAAAACCTCTCCTGGTACTTTGTGATCCAGCAAAGATTATCAGGGACACACTGCTCCAATATCTCCAACGAACCAGGAGAATTTAGGAATTTCAGAGGGAGCAGCTAGGAAAGGGATTTTTATCTTTTTATGGAGAGGGAAAAAAAATATCCCTTCAGTGAATGGCTCTTCAGGAGATTAATCCTTATTTTATCACCTTTTATTGAAGCTTTCTCTAGCTGGTTTTTATTAAAATGCTTGCAGAGGCATTAATTCTCACAGCATAAAGAGAATTTTGTTTCCCCTTACCTTGGCTTTGTCCCTCATTGAACCTTTGCCCAGCACAGAGATTTTAGCACCAGTTTCTTCCTGAAGTCTCTTGATGGTGTTGCCTTGGGGTCCCAAAATCTTCCCAACAAAGTTGAACTGGAAACAAAGAAAAAACAAACAAACAAAAAAAAAATCAGCTCCTGAGCTCAAAAAAATGTCAATAAATTTTCTGTTCTGTTGGCTGACAAAAAAAAAAATTACTCTCAATCTTCTCCTCACCTCAGTTAAAAAAAAAAATGCACAGGAAAATTCACGTTTCAAGAGGAAGATGTAAGTTTCAAAAGGAAAATGTGAGTTTCAAAAGGAAAATGTGAGTTTCAAAAGGAAAATGTAGAAGTTTCAAGAGGAAAATGTGAGTTTCAAAAGGAAAATGTAAAAGTTTCAAGAGGGAAATTCAAGTTTCAAGAGGAAAATCCAAGTTCCAAGAGGAAAATTCAAGCTCCAAGAGGAAAATGTGAGTTTCTAACCTTTCTTTTCATTAAAAATTAAAATGCTCCAGCAGAAAAAGAAAAAAAATCAAGCTAAATTAAGTGTTTCAATTCCACCATCTGCTCTGCAGCAGCTTTCCAGCAAACCTTTAAGGAGTTAAATGTAAAAACACAAAGCTCCACATCCACGTGGAATTCTCTGCTCCAGCAAATCCAAGGCCCCACCCATGCACCACCATTTACCCCAAGACATTCTAGAAATTCAATATATTAGAAATAAAAACCCTTGCAAACCCGCAAAGAAAAAAAAATAAAATAAAAAAACCCCCACCTCCTTACTTTTTAAAAGAAATCTCTTGAATTTTGCTTGAAAAAGAAGATTTAACACTTTGCCAGGCACAAAATCCCCCAGAAAATCAGCAAATCCCAGAGATCTGGTGGTTTGTTGTTTTTTTTTTTTCCTGGCCCTCTCACCTTGGGGTACTGTTTGACAGGGATCAGAACTCGTTCTTTCAGTTTCATGTTCTTGTGGGAAAACAAATCCAGGTAGTTCTCTTCCTCCTCCTTCTTCGTTGGCTCACCCTTCTGAATTTTTTCAATCTCTAAAGAAGATATAAAAAAAAAATTAGGGCTGCTTTATGTTTTTCCTGCAACAAGCATCAGGTCAGGGATGGAATCACGACAAGGCCGCGACCCTACAAAATTTCCAGGAGGAAATTCCTTTCCCAGCCCCTAAATCTGCAAAGAAACCAGCCCAAATTGCACTAAAAAATCCGTATTTTTGCTAAGTTGTGACAGAAATCAGCCAGTTTTAAAATCATCCAACTCAAATTTATTCGAGATTTGCCTTTTAATCAGTGGTGTCAACACCTCCAGGCACAATGAGGTTGGCTTAAGTTGAAAATATTCCCAATAAACGCCAGCGTGGTCTGGGTTAGGAAATCCTCCCAGCTTCGCCTCACGAAATAAATCCAGATTTATCCCACACATCATCCCTAAGTGGGATTTTCAACCCTCAGTGTGCAGCCAGAAAAGCGAGTCCCAGAAAGTCCTAATTCCTCAATGCAGCCACGAGTATTTAGCCTCTCAAAATTGAGATTTTTTGGGGTTTTTTTGCATCTTTTAATTGCCTGTGGGGAATTAAAAATGAGTTTTAAAACCCCACTGAAGCAGCGTGGGTGCAGGGAGGGAACTCTGCAGCCCGAGGGGAGCTGGGACAGCCCCAATAACCCGCTGGAAGTTAATTAGGGACGTTAATTAGGGCTTGGGACACCAACACCTGCTGGAAATTCAGGAGACGACCCGCGTGGAGCTGGAAAATCCCATTTCTGAGCTGTGAATTCCCAGGACAGGAATAACCCCCAGCCTTTTCCAGAAGAACAGAGCCCACAGCTGCCTGCATTTCCCTTTCCAGAGGTAACAAAACCACCATTTGTTTTTATTTCACACCACAAATTCTCCCCCCCAAATTTTGGGGTTGATCCATCATGAACGACCCCGAATCGCTGCTGAGCCTTTGGCCCAACAGGAAAATAAAAAATCCACAAACCCAAACGGATCACAACATTAATTATCCATCCCAAATCCTGATTTCGGGCTGCTTCATCGTGAAAAATCCAATTGGGCCGTTTCACCAGCAAACCCCGAGGTTTGTGAATTGAATTCCTGAGCCTTTTCCAAGGGGAAGAGACACTTCCCAGGATTATCCACAGCATTGGGAATGAGCCGGGGGAGCAGAGTGCAGCCTGCTTGGTCATCAACAGCATTTCCAGCCGTGATGTTTGGAATTTCCTGGGATTTTTTGGCCACCTGTTTGAGCCTGAAACTCTCCTGTTCCCAGCCCCACGGGCCTGCCAGATGGAGCTGATGATCCTGGGGGTCTTTTCCAACCATAAAAATGTTGGATTTTTGGGGTGTTAGCCGTCAGGGAATATCTTTGGATCGTCCAAGCAGGAATTAGGGGTCACCAGCACCGCCCTGAATGAGCCTGAGAAGCATTTCTGATCAAAAAAGAAAACATAAATCCAACCTCAAGGAAAAAAATCACTAAAATCATTAAAATACACCCCCCACCCTGAGATTCCAGCTGGGATTTGGGGTGAAATTCCAGGCTTTTGAGGCTTTGCTGGGAAGGGAGGGAGGGCACTGCCGGGAGGAGGGGCACGGGGAGGGAAAGGTGGGATTTGGGATGGGGCACAGGGGGAGAAACTCCTGGGATGGCAGAGGGGATGGGAATGGGAACAGAGAGGTGGGAATGGGAATGGGAATGGTCAGAGAGGTGGGAATGGCCACAGCTCTGGGATGGGAATGGTCACAGCTCTGGGATGGGAATGGGAATGTTCACAGCTCCGGGATGGGAATGGCCACAGCTCTGGGATGGGAATGGTCACAGCTCTGGGATGGGAATGGCCACAGCTCTGGGATGGGAATGGCCACAGCTCTGGGATGGGAATGGGAATGGCCACAGCTCTGGGATGGGAATGGGAATGGTCACAGCTCTGGGATGGGAATGGTCACAGCTCTGGGATGGGAATGGTCACAGCTCTGGGATGGGAATGGGAATGGTCACAGCTCTGGGATGGGAATGGTCACAGCTCTGGGATGGGAATGGGAATGGCCACAGCTCTGGGATGGGAATGGTCACAGCTCTGGGATGGGAATGGGAATGGTCACAGCTCTGGGATGGGAATGGTCACAGCTCTGGGATGGGAATGGGAATGGTCACAGCTCTGGGATGGGAATGGGAATGGCCACAGCTCTGGGATGGGAATGGTCACAGCTCTGGGATGGGAATGGGAATGGCCACAGCTCTGGGATGGGAATGGTCACAGCTCTGGGATGGGAATGGGAATGGTCACAGCTCTGGGATGGGAATGGGAATGGCCACAGCTCTGGGATGGGAATGGTCACAGCTCTGGGATGGGAATGGGAATGGTCACAGCTCTGGGATGGGAATGGCCACAGCTCTGGGATGGGAATGGTCACAGCTCTGGGATGGGAATGGGAATGGCCACAGCTCTGGGATGGGAATGGCCACAGCTCTGGGATGGGAATGGTCACAGCTCTGGGATGGGAATGGGAATGGCCACAGCTCTGGGATGGGAATGGGAATGGCCACAGCTCTGGGATGGGAATGGTCACAGCTCTGGGATGGGAATGGTCACAGCTCTGGGATGGGAATGGCCACAGCTCTGGGATGGGAATGGTCACAGCTCTGGGATGGGAATGGTCACAGCTCTGGGATGGGAATGGCCACAGCTCTGGGATGGGAATGGGAATGGCCACAGCTCTGGGATGGGAATGGCCACAGCTCTGGGATGGGAATGGGAATGGCCACAGCTCTGGGATGGGAATGGCCACAGCTCTGGGATGGGAATGGCCACAGCTCTGGGATGGGAATGGGAATGGCCACAGCTCTGGGATGGGAATGGGAATGGCCACAGCTCTGGGATGGGAATGGTCACAGCTCTAGGATGGGAATGGCCACAGCTCTGGGATGGGAATGGCCACAGCTCTGGGATGGGAATGGGAATGGTCACAGCTCCGGGATGGGAATGGCCACAGCTCTGGGATGGGAATGGCCACAGCTCTGGGATGGTCACAGCACTGGAATGGGAATGGATATCCACTTGGAAAGGCAGGAATTGAGGGAATCTCCATGCCAGGAGAGCCTGGGCTCCACATGGAAGGAGCTCCAGGGTGACACTTCTCATCCCCAGCCCCCCCAATCCCTGTGCCTGGCTGCCAGGAGCCAGCAGCCACCCCTGTGACATTCCCGGGAATGCACAGCCTGAACCTGGCCAGAATCCAGGCAGGAATTCCCTGTGGGAGTCCCCCAGCACCTCCAGCTGCTCCCTCCTGCTCCCATTCCCCGCATGGAATCACACAGGTCACACACCCTTGGGAAGCTCAGCTCTTCTCCCTTGGAGCTTCTCCATGAAATAAAACCAGCTAAAATTCCCCCCCAAAAAAACCCCCCACACCTGGCTGACACACAGGTGGGATAATTCCCGTTTTCCCAAAGCAGGGAAGCACAGAGTCCTTCACACCGTCAGCAGCTCCCCCTGGCTCTTTCCACAGCATCCAAAAGGGGGGAAAAAAAAAAAAAAGGATTTTCTTGTTCCTGGGCAAAAGGAAGGTCACAGTGACCCCAAATCCCAGGAGGGAAACATGGATTGCATTTGAACAATGCACGAAATCCCAGTTTTCAGTTTCTCTTTAGGATAACGGAACCCCCAACACCAGAGGTCACGGAATCAGTAAGAATCCCATCGCTGCCAACCCCCTGTAAAAACACAGAACCCCCACGGCATCGCAGACAATTTTAAGATGTCGTTCTGAAAGAAACGAAGGCAGAGTCCCTGCAGGGCTCCCTGCCCGAGGCAGGCAGGATGAGCAACTTCCACTTCTGGGAAGGGGAAAAAAAAAAGGCTGGAAGAGGAATTCTGCTGACACCCAGGATCCTTCCTGTGTCTGGAAGTCGTTTTGCTGGAGTTGTGCTGGCTCCGTGTGCATCTCAGCTTTGGCCCGGACTGGAATTCCAAGGAATCCAGAGCACTTTGGGGGGGTCACGCAGGCAAAAGAAAATTGACCTAAACCCACCATTTTACCTCAAATTCCTCCTCATTCTTTCCCTGCTCGGCTCACCCTGAACTGGGACTGTGGATGCTCCCAAAAAAAGAAAAAAAAGGGATTTTCAGAATATCCACAGCTGCTCCAATTTTAAATCTCCCAAAGCTGCAACCGGCAGGTTTTAAATTAATTAATAAATTAATAAGAAACCCCCTCCTAAACCCTCGTTACCCCCCTCAAGCGAAGGAGGCTTTGCTCTTGGTGGGGGAATTTTGCAAACTCCTCAGATTTCCTCCGGCTGGCCGGAGAATTTCATTAATCAAACCCATAAAACCGACGGAAAATGGGATTATAAACCTCGTTTTATGTAGGTGGAGATGCCGTGGCCATCTCTCCTGGTTGTCTGCACAATGGGAGCGAGACGGCAATTCCCAAAAATTATTCCCTGCATTAAACAGTCTCATAAAACCTCGAGAACTCTGCATCTTTAAGCCTCGATGAAATAAATTATTTTTTAAAAAATGAGGATACTGAGCCTTGGGGAGATGAAATCTGAACAGATCCTCGCTCTGGGGATGGAGAGCTTCTGCTCTGGGAATATCTGAACTCATTCCCGTTTGCAATTCCCAAGAATTATTATTCCCTGCATAAAACAAGCTCGTAGAACCTGGAGAACTCTGCATTTTTAAGCCTCGACGAAAAAAAAAAAAAAAAAAAGCAGGATACTAAGCCTTGGGGAGACGAAATCTGAACAGATCCTCGCTCTGGGAATAGAGAGCAGAAATTGGCTGGGAATATCTGAACTCATTCCCGTTTGCAATTCCCAAGAAGAATTATCCCCTGCATTAAAAAAAAACCTCGTAAAACCTTGAGAATCCGCGTTTTTAAGCCTCGACAAGATAAAAGAATTTTAAAAAAAGGAGGATACTAAGCACCGAGGAGACGAAATCTGAACAGATGCTCGCTCTGGGGCCGGAGAGCTCCTGCTCCGGGAATATTTGAGCCCATTCCCGTTTTTCTGAGCTGACTGCCGTGTCCGGCCGGAGGCTCCGAGGGCGGTGCGGCAGCTCCAGGGACAAGCCGAGCCGCCCGACCATTGGACAGCGGCGCCGGGGGAAGGAGAGCGGCTCTGCCGGGCACAGAACAAAGACTCTGCCATTCCCAGCCTTCCCTTCCCTTCCCTTCCCTTCCCTTCCCTCGGGCTCCAGCCCAGCCCTGGCACGGATTTCCCGCACGGGGGGAAAAAATAAATCCCAGGAATGGCTCGGCGGGATTGAAGGACCTCCCTTGGTTTTTAAGGTTTCTTTGTAGCTCCTGTGTCCGCAGGGGATGGAAGGGCCGCGCTGATTTCGGCTCCTTTTCTTCCTAACAGCTGGTTTTAGGGGTTTTTATGGGAATCGCGCTACCAACACACGGATGTTCCGGCTGTCCCCGAGCAGCGTTTAGCCGAAGATTTCTCCGTGAAGGAGACGAGCTGTCCCCCAGACCAGGTCACCCGAAGGGTCCGAAGGGACATTCCAACCCCCGGACTGTCATTCCCACCCCAAAAAACGGGAATGAGCTCGGGGATGGGGCGGGCATCGCTCAGGGGGAGGTGAACAACCGGGCATCGCTTTTTTCTATCCCCTCTCAGCATCACACTCGTCATTATTATCAGCGTATTCATTATTACCATCGCATCTTGTTCCAATTATTATCTCAACCCGCAAAGGGTTCGATTCCCTCGATCCCGGCCGAGGCCACAGCACAAGGGCTATAACACAATATAACACAACCACCGATAAAACACAGGCAAAGCTTGCGGATTAAGCTGCGATCACACGGGGAAATGTCTCATTTTAACCCCAGGACGGCCACCGGGCCGGGCCGCCCCCCTCCCTTCCCCCGGCGCTGCCGCGGTACCTGCGCTCAGGAGCTGCATGGCGTGCGTGAAGGACGGGTCCAGGCTGTCCTTCTCGGCCATCAGCTCGGGCAGGTACTTGTTCTCAGGCTCCATCTTGCCTCCGGCCATGGCGGCCGACCCGCCGGAGCCCCCCGGCCCTGAGGCCCCGCCGGCCGCGGCCCCACCGGGCGGCGGCTGCGCCCCGCTGGCGGCCCCGCGGGCCCCTCCGCCGCGGGGAGGGCGGCGCGGCGGCGGCGGAGCGCGACCCCCGGGACCCTGGCCACGCGACAGGCGAGCGGCGGGGTCGTCGCGGCGTTGCATGAGGCGGTGGCCGGGAGGGGACGGCGGGGCCGGGGACGGCGGCGGGAGCGCAGCGGCCGCACCGCACCGCCCGCGCTGCGCCGGGGCCGGAAGTGCCGCGCTGGGAGCTCCGCCCCCTCCGGCCGTGGGGGGGCGTGTGTGAGTGAGTGTGTGACTGTGTGTGTCACTGTGTGTGTGTGTGACTGTGTGTGAGTGTCACTGTGTGTGTCACTCTGTGTGTGTGTGACTGTGTGTGAGTGTCACTGTGTGTGTCACTGTGTGTGTCACTCTGTGTGTGTGACTGTGTGTGAGTGTCACTGTGTGTGTCACTGTGTGTGTCACTGTGTGTGTCACTCTGTGTGTGTGTCACTGTGTGTGTCACTCTGTGTGTGTGTGTCACTGTGTGTGAGAGTGTCACTGTGTGTGTCACTGTGTGTGTGTGTCACTGTGTGCTTTCTGTGTGTGAGTGTGTCTGTGGATGTGACTCTGTGGGTGTGTGTGATGTGTGTGTCACTGTGCGTGTCACTGTGTCAGTGTGTGTGTCTGTGTGTGTGACTGTCACTCTGTGTGTGAGTGTGTGTGTGTCCCTGTGTCGGTGTGTGTCACTCGTGTGTGTGTGTGTCACTGTCCCTCTGTGTGTGTCTCTGTGTGTGTCACTGTCACTGTCACTGTCCCTGTGTGTGTGTGTGCGCGGGGAGACCCGCCGCAGGAACACCCCCCCCCGCGCATGCGCACGGCGCTGCCGGGCCCTCGGGGACGCCGCGGTGCCGTGAGGGGAGCCGTGCGACCCAGGGGATGATGGACAGAGATGATGGAAGAGAACAACTCATCCACTCCGTCCACACAGCGCTGCCATTGTAACGCCTGAGCCGCATCACGTCTGAACGCGATGATTTCAGCAGCCCCCACCGATGTCTGGCCGCCCGGACGGCGAAAGATTTGGAGCATCTGCTGTAAATCCCCTGTCTCAGCGTGAGGCGGTCTCCTCTCAGTAAGCTCGCTCTTCACACAGCAGAAGAGACCGGCCCCACCTCACCCCACAAGCAGGTGGTTGTGGGGAGTGATGAGGTCCCCCATAAACCTCCTCTTGAGACTAAACCCAGCTCCTCGCAAGACACATTCTTTGACCTTCCACGAGCCTTTGAAGGGCCCAGAACTGAAGGCAGTCCTGCAGGTGCGGCCTCACCCACGCGGAATAAATAGAACCAAAAAGTTTTGAGAGAACCGACGATGTCAGCGCGGGCGGGACTCGAACCCGTGATCACACGGGAACCGGCGACTGCGGGATTCGAACCGGCGGCTGTGCCCGGGCTGCGCCCCGGCCGTGCCGCGCATGCGCGATCGGGTCCCCGCCAGGCGGCGGCGCTGAGGCGGGAAGGGCTGAGGGGGCACCGGGACCGGGCTATGGCCCGTGCTGTCACACAGTGCTGAAAAAGGAGTTTACGTGACTCCAGTTATGACTTTGCAGAGCCATTAAAACCCAGCAAAGCGGCCCTGAGCAGCTTCTCTGTGTATTTTGAGGGACAAAGGTTGGCTGGTTCCTTTTTTCTCGCTGGGAATCCACCCTCATTTTGCCCCGTCGTGGATGGTTCTTCAGTTTCTTTGCTGATGGGTTTGGGCGAGGACTTGGATTTTGTGGCCTTTATTGTGTCCCTTCCAACTTGAGGTATTCCATTATTCTATAAATGCAAAACTGCCTTTTTTTTTTGCAGGGGTTTCTGTTATTGTGTGTGGAGGCAGCGCTTCACTGGCAGACACATCCCAGGCACTGAAGCTGCTCAACTTAGTTTAAAACACGGCCCTCTATTAATAAATTCGACAATCGGAAATGGGAAGACAACATCTTTTATAATCGGGGAAATCACACGTCTCCTCACGCCTGTGCAGGAAACGAGGGATTCTTATTTATCCACCTCTCCTTGAGCTGTGAGATGTCACCCGGTGTTGGGGACACCGCGCTGGCTCCACGTGGCACTTGGTGGCCCTGAGGGGGGCTCTGACACAATTCCAGCAGGATTGTGACGGGAACAGCCTCCCTTTTCCCGGTGGGATTGGAAGTTACACAGGCACTGTCACCACGGGAAGGGAAACAGGGAAGCGGATCCACGGCTCGTTGATTTACCGACGTTTCACCGTGTGCGGCGCTTCCAACGGGGGCAGGGCTGGACGCACCCCGTGTGTTCTTGACGCAGGTCCCGGTTCCCTGACGCCGATCCCAGATCCCGCTCCCCACGCCGGTCCCGGGGAAGCGGAAGCCGTGGGAACCCCCGGCAGGACCGAACCATTGGCCGCAGTGGGGAGGAGCAGCGGGCTGTACCACTGCTCTGCCGGAGGGGGGGAGATGCTGGCGTGGAAGGCTCCGCGTGCGCCTGCGGTCGGAGGGCCGGTCCAAGTGCGCGGGGGTGCGGGGGGGCCCGGGAGGTACCAAGGGTGACCGGGGACGGTGGGTGCCTGGTCAGGGCGAGCCGCCTCCGGGCCGTACCAATGCCCAAAGGGGGGAGAGGCCCGTACCATAGGATTTAAGGGGTTTTTTTTTGCTATAAAAGCAGCGGGGTGGAAGGAGCCGTTCTCCGCTGCATGGAGAGGGCGCACCTGCCTCTAGAGCGCCTTGCTCAAGGTGTTATCTAACCCGGCTTTGAACAACTCCAGCCTCGGGGCGTTTCACTGCGCCAGCGCCTCGCCGCGCTCCCAGGGAGGAATTCCCTCCTCACACCTAACCTATATTGCTCCTCGTCCTCTCCCTGCTAGTTCGTGACGCAGCTTTCTCCCTTTTCCCTGCAGGCCACTCCAGACACTGAAAGATGCTGTGAGCTCCTCGAGCAACCCTCCATTTCCTCCTTCCTTCCCCCTCCGCCGCGCCTGGAATGGACTCGCCCCGCGCGCAGCCCCGGGGCGGGTGCGGGCGGGCCGTACCACCGCGCGGGCCGCGGGGGCGCGGGGCGGGCCGTACCACGGGCGGCAGGCGGGGGGGGGAGGCGCGGCCTGTGCGCGAGGAGCCGTGTGGCGGCGCGCGGGCTCTCGGTGTCTCCGGCCGGACCGGGCCCAGCGCAGCCCCAGCCCCGTCACGGGCCCCGCCGCCCGCCCGCGAGCCCGCCCGAGCCCGCCCGGCCCCCGGCCCGCTCAATGCCCAGGGTGAGGGGGAACCGGGGGAACCGAGGGGAAATGCTGGAGGCGCCGCCCCGGGAGCTGGGAATAGCGGGGGGGGGGGAATCCCGGGTGTTGCTCGGCGTGCTCCGAGGGGATTCCCTGCTCTGGGGGGGCTCTGTGCTCCGCGGAGCCTCCTTAGGCCCCTGGAGGTGGTTGGGAGGGGCTTTGGTGCTCTGGGGGACCGTCTGGGGGTTGCGGAAGGCTGAGGCGCTGGTTTGGGGGTCCAGCGGGCTCCCTGCGGCCTGAAGGGCTCGTTTGGAGGGGAATTTGGGGGTCCACCGGACTCTGTGTGGGTCGAGGGGCTGGTTCGTGGGATCTTTCCTGTTCTGGGGGAAACTCCCGGCCCGTGGGGTTTGTTTGGGGGCTCCCTGCGTGCCAGGGGGAGCTTTGGGGGCAGCTCGTCCCCTCTGGGGTCCCTCCTGGGCTTTGGGGGTCCCCAAGGGCTGGCTGGGGACACTGACCCTGACCTGCAGTATTGGGGGGGGCCCTTCTACCTGCAGGGCTGGTTTTGGGGGGTCCTCCCTCACCTGTGGGGTGGGGGGGGCTCAGTGCCCACCCCCAGCAGTGTGTGGGTGCCCAAACCCCCTTTGCCCCCGGTTTTGGGGGGACGTTCAGGAAGGGAGGGCATTTCCTGTGGGATTGGAGGCTGCAGGAGGGGTCAGTGTGGGGTTTGTACCTGGTTTGGGGTTGTTTATTTGTGAAGAGGGTTTCTTACCTGGTTTTGGGGGTTTTTTTACCTGGTTTTGGGGGTGTTTTCTTACCTGGTTTTGGGGAGTTTTTATCTGGTTTTGGGGGGTTTTACCTGATTTTTGGCAGCTGTGTTTTGAAGGCAGGCTTCTTACTGAGTCCTGTGTGGATGAGGGGACAAGTTTGATAAAGCTGAGAGTTTTGGGGGGGTTGGGAAAGAGAAACCTCGAGGTGATCTACAAAGGTTGAAAGGTTTTTTTTTTATTTTGTGTTCAGGTGTGGACAATGAAGGGGAAAAAAAAGCTGCGGGGTGACAATTTCTCAGTCTGGAGGGGGGGCCGAGGCAGCAGGAAAGGAAGGGTGGCCAGGATGTGGTGCCTTTCCTGGGCTGGGAGCTGGGGGCAGGGCTGCCGGGGCCGGTTTGTCTGGATAAAAGGGCTGCCCTGTGGGATTTGGGGCTGTGAAAAAGGGGAGAGCCGATAAATTTTGGGACGAGCAACGCCTCGGGGAAAAGTCCTGGCGTGGCCCAGGGCGCTGCGAGTGACCTGCGGGAAGGTCTGAGTCAGGGAGGGGCGGGTTTCTTGGGAATGTCAGCTCGGGGCGTGCTTTGGGGTGGAGAAGGAGCTGAGCTTTGGGGGGATTTGGGGGAGTTTTGGAGCGCAGGTGAAGCTGCGGGGAAACGCTGGAAGTGGCTTTTCCTCCGGTCTCATGATGGGTGTGATTAGTCACGATCTGCATTTTCTCCCGGGGCAGTCTGTGCTCGCTGGTTTCGGGGCGAGGAGGAGGAGGAGGAGGTGGAGGAAGGCAGAAAATTGGGCTTTGAAAAAGCTCCTGTATAAATGGAAACTCGCCTCGAAACTCCCCGAACGAACCAGGCAGGGTCTGACTCAGAACTGCAGTTAGGATTTAAAGGAGAGAAAAAAAGAAAAAGAAAAAAAGAAAAATAAAAAGAGAGAAACCCACCAGTAGCAGCAGCCAGAAAACTCTTGTCTCCTTATGACTCAACGTGTAGAAATACTTGGATTTAATCGACTCAGCTGGAGTTAAGGTAGGAGTGTGGATACACAGCCAGGAATGTGGGTCTTACTCAGGGTCTAGTTGTGATTTTTTTCCCTTAAAAAAACACCTCATAAACTCCAGTGAGTGATCCCGGGCTGAATTCCCTGCAGAGATCCATCCTCCTCTTGCACACTGCCGTGCTCAAACCCTTTTTTCCCTGTGTCAGGACACAGCTCAGGCTGCTTCCCTGCCTCCTGCCCGGACTTTGCCCCTCTCTGGAATTGCAGGCCCGTGGAGCAGCCCTGGGTGATTCACACCTGGGAAAGGAGCTCTGGAGCGCAGGGCAAACAGGGAACTTCCTCCGGGAGTGCCAGCGTCAGGGCGAGCAGCTTCGCGCCGCCAGAGAGTGGGTTTGGGTGGGATTTTTGAGATTTAAATGGGATTCACCTCATCCCTGTGAGGGTGAGGAGGGGCTGGGATGGATTTCCCAGAGAAATCCATCCCTGGAAGTGCACGAGGTCGGGCTGGAATAACCTGGGTTGGTGCGAGATGTCCCTGCCCACCTGAACCACCCCGGCATTCCCTGTGATGTTTTGGGATGGGGAAACACGATTTCGGTGATGTTCCTGCCCTGGCAGTGCTGTTTGTAGGCCGTTTTGGGATGGGGAAACACGATTTCGGTGATGTTCCTGCCCTGGCAGTGCTGTTTGTAGGCCGTTTTGGGATGGGAAAACACGATTTCGGTGATGTTCCTGCCCTGGCAGTGCTGTTTGTAGGCTGTGTTGGGATGGGGAAACACGATTTCGGTGATGTTCCTGCCCTGGCAGTGCTGTTTGTAGGCCGTTTTGGGATGGGGAAACACGATTTCGGTGATGTTCCTGCCCTGGCAGTGCTGTTTGTAGGCCGTTTTGGGATGGGAAAACACGATTTCGGTGATGTTCCTCCCCTGGCAGTGCTGTTTGTAGGCCGTTTTGGGATGGGGAAACACGATTTCGGTGATGTTCCTGCCCTGGCAGTGCTGTTTGTAGGCCGTTTTGGGATGGGAAAACACGATTTCGGTGATGTTCCTCCCCTGGCAGTGCTGTTTGTAGGCCGTTTTGGGATGGGGAAACACGATTTCGGTGATGTTCCTGCCCTGGCAGTGCTGTTTGTAGGCCGTTTTGGGATGGGAAAACACGATTTCGCTGATGTTCCTGCCCTGGCAGTGCTGTTTGTAGGCTGTGTTGGGATGGGAAAACACGATTTCGCTGATGTTCCTGCCCTGGCAGTGCTGTTTGTAGGCCGTTTTGGGATGGGGAAACACGATTTCGCTGATGTTCCTGCCCTGGCAGTGCTGTTTGTAGGCTGTGTTGGGATGGGGAAACACGATTTCGGTGATGTTCCTGCCCTGGCAGTGCTGTTTGTAGGCCGTTTTGGGATGGGGAAACACGATTTCGCTGATGTTCCTGCCCTGGCAGGGAGCAGCTCGGGGCTGTCGGTCCCTCGGGGCTGCTCTGACAGCTGCAGGTTTCCCTGTAACCCTTTTCCCTGAAATCAGCCCCCGCTGTTTGGAGTTCACTTTTTTTTTTTTTGGCCCAGGTGAGCTGAGAGCAGCCTGGCACCTCTTAAATAAGAATTACAAACCTCCTTCAGAGTGCCCGTGACCCTGCTGTCACCTCACGGCTCGTTTTGCCGATTGTGAAGGGCTGGAGGAGCCTGAAATCTCCTTTCCCAGCTCAGAGCCCTCCGGCTTGGCTCCTCTCGGGTCGCTGTTACTTGTAGCTTTTTGTTGCCTCTTGTTTCTCTCTCTCTCTCTGTGCCCCGCTGAAGAAAAGAAAAAAGTTCATCTCTTCTCTCTCCCGCTGCAAACCGAGCTGTGTGCGGCCGTGCCCGGGAACAATGGGGACTTTGTGGCCGGGCAGTGACATTTATCAGTGAGCCCCAGGCTCGGCTGTGAGCCCGGCTTTAACTCCAGAGCCAGGCGTTTTCCCGGCACGGCTGGATGGAAACTCGAATGAAGGAGATGAGCGAGGTGCAAGTGACTCAACTCCGCAGCTTCTGTGTTTTCCCTGGGATTTTATTTATATTTTTTTTTTTGAAGTTGCTTTTAAAGTCCTGCTCGACTCGTTAATGGGGTTTTGGTGTTGGGGTTTGATCTTCGGGCTGAGAGTGTTTAGGCCGAGCTGTTGAAGCAGGCAGGGCCTTGTTTTCAAAGCTCGGCTTAGACAACTCTGATATTTTTATTTTTTATTTTTTTTAGGAAAAGCTTTTATTGATGTCACCAAACAGATTTCTGAAAGTGATTTTTTGATTTCACTTGCGTGTAATTCCCTGTCTTAAACAGCATTGTAGCTCAATTTTTTTTTTTTAATTTTTTTTCTCAGCAGAGCCTTTTGCTTCCGACTTCAAACACTTTTAGCAGCTTCAAACACTTTTAGCAACTTTCAACTTTTTGGGCACGGAATGCAAATAACCACTCAAACATGTCCTGTAAAAACTCGAGTGATGATGGGTGGGGAAGGTGTTTCTTTAAAAATAAGCCCAGTGTCAGAACAACATTTTAACAGGGAAGAGCATAATCCCAAAAGAATTATCTCAGTGTCCAGCTGCTCCCCAGTGCTCCCAGGGAGATTTTTCCATCCATTCCCATTTAGGGTTTTCTTCCCTGGTTTGGGTTTTATTTTTTAACCTGCTTTGGGGCAGTCTTTACCTGGTTTTGGGGGCTTTTACCTGGTTTTGGGGGCTTTTACCTGGTTTTGGGGGCTTTTACCTGGTTTTGGGGGGTTTTATCTGGTTTTGGGGAGCACCTGCAGCTGTGTTTCTTTCCAGGCTGATTTTTCCATCCATTCCCATTTAGGGTTTTCTTCCCTGGTTTGGGTTTTATTTTTTAACCTGGTTTGGGGCAGTTTTTACCGGGTTTTGGGGGCTTTTACCTGGTTTTGGGGGCTTTTACCTGGTTTTGGGGGGTTTTATCTGGTTTTGGGGAGCACCTGCAGCTGTGTTTCTTTCCAGGCTGATTTTTCCATCCATTCCCATTTAGGGTTTTCTTACCTGGTTTGGGTTTTATTTTTTAACCTGGTTTGGGGCAGTTTTTACCGGGTTTTGGGGGCTTTTACCTGGTTCTGGGGGGCACCTGCAGCTGTGTTTTGAGGGGAGGGACGCGTTCCCAGGCTGATTTTTTCCATCCGTTCCCATTTAGAGATGACAGCCCAACTCTGTGACCTTTTTATCCTCCCCCTGAGCAGGTGACAATTGTCACCGTTTCCACCGGTCGCTCGCCACGCTCGGGGCTTCTTTTCATGCCGAGAAGTTTTGTTTTCTGGTTTTGTTTTTTCTTTTTTGTTGTGTTCCTGCTCGGGCAGATCTGCAGCCGAGGCTTTGGTGCGAGAGAGGAAACGAGTGAGTCACCCCCAGAGCTTGTCAGCGAACTGGGAGGGACTGGGAGGGAACTGGGAGGGAGCTGCAGCCGCCCGCGGGGGTGGACAAGGGTGGAACAGTGAAAATTTTTTTGGACCTCACCCCTCTGCAGGCACGTGTCAGTCTGAGCCAGCTTCCTTCAGAGAGCCTTTCCGAGGAGTTCATCCAAAAAACCATTTCCTTCCAGGGTGTTTTTTGGGGTTTTTTTTTCCCTCTCCCTGTGCTAGGAGATGATATTTCAGAAAAGATCTTTTTTTGGGTTATTTGTGGTGTAAGGCTCGTTTTGGAGGTCTCTTGACTTCTTTCACTTGGAGAATGTTGGAGAGTGAAACATTTTGGAGAGGATGTTTTAGAAAAGAACTTTTTTTAGGGTAATTTCTGTTTTGAGGCTCATTTTGGAGATCTCTTTCACTTGGGGAATGTTTCGGGGTGAAACATTTTGGGGGATAGAGAGGGGTCACTCAGTGGGGGATTTTCAGCATTTCTGACACGGGACAGAATGGCAGGAAAAGCCCAAAACCCTGACGGGCATGATGGAAATTTTCTGGGATTTCACCTGTGGAAACACCGGAAATTTTGGGATTTTCAGCATTTCTGGCACGGGGCAGAGTGGCCGGAAAATCCAAAACCCTGACGGGCAGGATGGAAATTTTCTGGGATCCCCCTTCGGTGCTGCTTTCACCAGAGATTTTCCGAAAGAGAAAAAACCCAACAGCTGGTGGATTCATTTAGAGAAACAAACTTCGGGATTGCCCGAGACCTTCCCGAGAAGAGATCCCGTTAATTCCGAGTAACAAATTAGCGGGGAGCGCTGTGCGTCCTGTGCCCGGGGCACGGGAAACGGGAGCCCGGTGACCTTTGGGGGGATCCGTGCTTCGCAATCCCTGCGAGCTGCAGCTGTCCCGAGTTGTTTCTCTGAGTTTTGGAGGAGTTGGGAATTCCTCCCGCTGTCATTCCCGGGTTTTTCCTTTCCCCCCTCCCCCCGGGCTGCTCTTGGCTCCGCTGGAATCTCGGATTGAAGGCATCGGAGCTCGTGGTGGGTGTGTTGGGTTTCACCCCCGCCCATCCCCGTGTCCTGCCAAGCCGGGAATTCATCTCCCTCGTCAGTTCTAACCTTCATTAATTTGTGCTGGTTAATTACTGCCCTTCCAGCTTATTTTTACCCGTGTTTTTTGTTTTTTTTTTTTTTTTTTGTCATCTTATCTTTAGGTTTTCAACTTATTTTTGCCTTTTTTGAAAAGAAATTCTTCTCGAATTTCCGATCCCTGATCCGTCCCGGTCAGTTTTTACCTTGATTAATTTGTGCTGGTTAATTGCCGCCCTTCCAGCTTATTTTTACCCCTTTTTTTTTTGGCTTATCTTCAGGTTTTCAGCTGATTTTTTGCCTTTTTCGCAGAGAAATTCCTCTCAGATTTCCCTCAGATCAGTCTGTGAGCGAGGGGGAGCCCGATCCTGGTGGGAACTTCCCCATAATCCCTCCCACCTGCCCGGAGAACATCTGGATGGGGGCAGATAACATCTGGATTGATCAGATCAAATCAGAATATTCCCTGATAACTCCCAGGCGCATCCTTGCAGCTCCTGGGATGTTCCTTGTCCTGCTTTTCCCCTGCTTTTTGGTTCCTCTCCGTGCCTTATCTCCCTTTCTGACTCGGAAATCTGGGAGGTTAATGGGCTGGAAAACGATTCCTCGTGTTTGTTGCTGTCCGCTGACCTGGTCACAATTTTATTCTCATCGGGGCTCTGAAGTGTAAATTTACTCGGTGACACCGGGAGAGTTAGTTTTTAAAATATTTACTTGGAAAAATCAGAAGTTGCAGACAGTAAGTTTTAATTTAATTTTTTTTTTTAATTAGAAGCCTGATTTTTTTTTCTTTTTAAACTTGATACCCTCTCTCAGCAAACCCAAACTTTTAAAATCAGCCTTGAGTGCTGCATCAACTCCTCATCCTGCTGGAAATAACTTGATTTTTTTCAGGCTTAAATACAGTTCTTTGCATTTTTTAATCACTCCTGAGCTGGGAGCTAATTAAATGCTTCAGGAATATTCCTTTGGGAAGGGGAGCTGGTGTCATTCCTGGGTTTTTTTCCGAGGAGCTGGTGACTCCTTGCCTCTCCCAGGACACGTGGAAATGAAATATCCCACTTCTTAATGGCTTGGTAAATTGTTTGTCCAGCCACTGTTTGAAATAATTGGGGCGAAATTCCCTCTTTGATTCGGAGAATATCCAAAAAGACCCTGATTTGACACAACTTCCAGGGGAAAAAATAACTCTGGACGAGGCTCTTCCAACCGAATCTGGCGCTGAGAAGAAAACCTAGGGGTGGAGATTCTCCTTTCTCCTCATTTTGCCTTCAAATTATTTATTAAAAAAAATTTATTATCCTTAATTAAGTCCTAACTGGGCTTTCACCTCTTGATTTCCTATGACCTGTGAGAGAATGAACTGCTGAATGTGTTTGGAGGGGATAAAACATTCCAGGATTCCGTGGTGGGAATTTGTATTTCAGCCACTCCGAGCCGGAGCGCTTTGAGGTCGGGGGAGGTGAGCGAAAACAGCTTTTTTCCCCCTTTGCCTCTGGCAGGTTAATTAATATCATTTCTGGCTGTGCTTTGAGGGAATAATTGCTGATTTTTGGGCTGGGGTGGCGGTGAGAGAGGTAATTTGGGGGTGTTTAATTGATGAAAACGAGGATCTCCTGAAGCGCCAGTTTGGGGTGGCAGCTCCAAGGGGGGTGGGTGGTGTGTGTGTGTGTGGGGGGTTTTTTTTGGTAATTACAAAAATTAGATTGTTTTTTCCCTAATTATCCTCCCTGTGAGTGTGCCACCTTCCCACTCCACCTGCAGGTTTGTGATTTCTGCCCCGGGCAGGAGGGGATTTTATATTTTATCCAGCTGATTTCAACCTTTCTTTTTTTTTTTCCCTTAAAAAAAAAAAAAAAAAGCAGCCATCCCTTGGCTTGGTTATTTTTCAAAAGCACTGAAAAAAATCACGTTGATAATTCAATATTTTTTAGCCCTGATTCGAGGCCCTTTGGGATCCCGTTGATAATTCAGTATTTTTTAGCCCTGATTCGAGGCACTTTGGGATCACATTGATAATTCAATATTTTTTAGCCCTGATTCGAGGCACTTTGGGATCCCGTTGATAATTCAATATTTCAGCCTCATTTTGGGCTGACTCCCCTTTCCATCCCCATAAATTTCACCGCTTTGTTCCAGCCTTCGTGGCTGGAATTTAACATTTTTGAGAGCTGAGTTTGCTGCCTTTAAAGCCCAGGTGTGTCAATGGAGATAAGGCTGCGCACAACCCCAAAGTTATTACGGTTCTAACTGAAATAATTGAGAATAACCGCAAGTTGTTGCTGCTCAATGACCATTTGGCCGTCACTCTGACAGATTTCTGGGGGGATTTTTCGTGTTGGGTGGAATTTCTCTGCCAGCAAGGGCTCCAATACGTGAAAGATTTGATTATATTGTATTCTTTTATTTATTACGCTCTTGTTTCTGCTCCTGCTGCTGGTTTTGTTCAGAAAATCGAGCCACAGCAGCGCTGGGTTTTTTATTTATTTGGGATTAATCCGAGCAGGTGGGGCTGTGGCCGTGACATTTCCAAGTGTGTGCTTGGCTTTGTGATTTATTTATTTTTTGTTATTCCAGGACACCTCAGTGGGGAGGGGAACACAGAATTCCTTGTTCTTGGTGCCTCCAGGAGCGGGAATTACAGCGAACCCCCCGAGAATATTCACAATGTTCACTGAGAATATTCACAATATTCACTGAGAATATCACAATGTTCACAGAGAATATCACGATGTTCACAGAGTATATCGCAATATTCACTGAGAATATCACAATATTTGTGATTTGGACCATCAGGACTTTGATTTAGTTGGGTTGTTTTTTTTTTTAAAGTGTTGATCTTAATTTGACTTTCCTGTTCTTGGTGCCTCCAGGAGCAGGAATTGCAACAAACCCCCAGAGAATATTCACAATGTTCACAGAGAATATCACGATATTCACAGAGAATATCACAATATTTGTGATTTGGACCATCAGGACTTGGATTTATTTGTTTGGTTTTTTTTTTTAAGTGTTGATCTTCATTTGAGTTTCTTGTTCTTGGTGCCTCCAGGAGCAGGAATCACAGCAATCCCCTAAAGAATATTCACAATATTCACAGAGAATATCACGATCTTTGTGATTTGGGCTCTCAGGACTTTGATTAAGTGTTGATCTTCATTTGAGTTTCCTGTCCTTGGTGCCTCCAGGAGCAGGAATCACAGCAAACCCCCAGAGAATATTCACAGAGAATATCACGATCTTTGTCATTTGGCCTACCAGCACTTCCATTTTTTCTGTGTTGACCTTCATTAGAGTTTCTCAGGGGTGGGAGCAGCACCCCCTAACCCTTGTCCTGCTGTTTTCCCCCATCCCAGGTGTTCTGTTGGAGGATCCTTGGCACATTTATGGCGATTCTGAGCGTCAGGGCAGACTTCTGCCAGGCCCAGCACAGCACCCTGGCTGCCAAGTGAGCTCAGAGGGGGCTCCCCACCTGTGTGTGAGTGCCACAATTCCACAAATCCCCCTTTTTATTTTATTTTTTTTTTTAATTTTATTTTTTTATCTTTTTTTTTTTTTTTTATATATAATTTTTTTTTTCTGCCTTTCAAGACTCCAACAACGGGACAGGCTGAGATTTATGGGATTTCTCCTCTGCCTGGTGGAAGGAGATTCCTGTCACGGACTCTGGCCAGAAATCAAAGCCAGGAAAAACCCAAGTGGAGACAAAACCCCTCACTCCTTCCTCCTCACCAGTGCCTCGATGTAGGACAGGCTGCCCAGTGGGAATTTCGGGAGTCTGAAGGATAACAGCCCCGCCAGGAATTCAGGAATTGAGGAATTCAGAAGATACACCTGCTTGGTTTTTTTTCTAGGAGCAAAAAAAAAAAAAAAAAAAAAAAATCATCCCCCTGAGGAACAAAGCAAGCTCTGAGCAATCCCAGATATATTAAGTGGTCTTTTTTGATGTTTTCTGCTGTGAAACGTTTCCGAGGTCATTGATTTTTATTTTTTTTTAAACCCCTTTTATTTTCATTTTTTTCTCTCTTTTTTCATTTTTTTTTCAATTTTTTTCCTTTTTTTTTTTCCATTTTTTTTCCTTTTTTTTCCCCTTCTTTTTTTCCCATTTTTCCTTTTTTTTTTCTTCCCTTTTCTTTTGTTTGGTCCCCCCCTCACACATTTTCCTGGCCATTATGAACCGTCCAGCCCCTGTGGAAATCACTTACGAGAATCTGCGTTTCCTGATCACTCACAACCCAACCAATGCAACCCTCAGCAAGTTCATCGAGGTAAGGAGTCCAAAAAAAATTCCCCAAATTCCTCAAAATTTCCTGTCCAGGAATTTCCTGTCCAGTCCTTCACTTCTGGTGCTTTG
This sequence comes from Chamaea fasciata, assembly GCF_029207755.1. Taxonomy (NCBI): domain Eukaryota; kingdom Metazoa; phylum Chordata; class Aves; order Passeriformes; family Sylviidae; genus Chamaea; species Chamaea fasciata. The sequence goes on from NW_027094111.1 coordinate 1,989,920, forward strand.
TTACCTGAAGTTTAAAGGGTTTTTGTCTTTATTTTTCACATTTTCTTCACAATATGAGAATCACCGATGATTTTTTTTTTCTGAATTCTTGCATTTCTTGGTTTGGATGAGCTTCAGTTTTGGGATACAAACACCTCCTCCCCCCATTTCCACTCCTTGGGTCCGAAAAAATTCTCAAATTCCTCAAAATTTCCTGTCCCGGAATTTGCTGACCAGTCCTTCCTCACCTCTGTACTCTGTTATATGAAATTTAAGGGTTTTTTTGTCTTTATTATTCACATTCTCCTCATTGTATGAGAAGAGAATTCACTAGTGGGATTTTTTTTTTTTTTTTTTTTCTGAATTCTTGCATTTCTTGGCTTGGAAGAGCTTCAATTTTGGGATACAAACACCTCCCCCACTTTCCATCAAGGCGTCCTTGGACAAAACAATGGGTTCAAACAGAAAAAAAAAAATGGGAAATTTAGGTTAAAACCCGAATTCCTCCCTGTGAGGGGCTGGGCTGGAATTCCCAGCTTTGCTGTGGCTGCCCCTGGATCCCTGGGAATGTCCAAGGCCAGAGGAGTGGGACTGGCCGGGTCCATTCCACGGTTCTGGTGTTCTTATCCTGAACATTTTGTGACTCTAAATGTTCTTTTTCATGAAGTTCTTCATTAATCCACCATCGCTCAGCTGCTGCTCTTCAAGGGGCACTTAAGAGCTGGAACTGAGCTTTCTCCTCCCTCAGGAAATGAAATAAAAAGACCCAAAGTGAAGTTTTTAAGCTCACGGGATGAGTTACCAAACTCCAGGACTTCAGGAGTTTGCTAACTCATCCTGTAAAACCCAGGGATTTCGGGTGCCAGAACTGAGCCCTGAGAAGTGGCCACACCTTAAATACAGCAAAATGCAGATTTCCTGGGCCAGTGTCCAGAGCACGCAGTACATCTCCCATCTTTGTGCCCTTCAGGCTTCCCCGGGGAGGGTTTTTCTCTGCCGTGTGCGGGATTTTATCATTCCACAGGGATCCTGCTGTCTGAGCGTCCCTTCACACGCAGCTTTTCCCCCTTTTGTTTTTATTTCCCCTCCAATTACTGAGAATTTTCCCCCTTTTCCAGGACTCTCTGTCAGCAATAGATATTCCTGCTCACCACGAGGCGCAGCCCTGAGCAGAGCAGAGGGAAAATTGCGCTTTCTGAACCTTCAGGGTGACCTGGAGCAGCTTTTGTTTGATCCTCTGGATTCTTTATCCGGCCCCGAGTGCTACTCACAGTTCATTCCCAGGCACTGGAGTGTGCTGGGGCGTGTGTGCTGCTCCTCCCTGCCTCCAAAACATCCGCGCTGGCTGAGGCAAAACCCTCCCAGGCTGCTATTTAAAGAGGAGACAAGGAGCTGCGTGGAGGATTTGAGCAGCTATTCCCACTTTACTCTCGGAATCCTCATTTATTTTCTCGTAGCTTCTCCTCGCAAACTTTATCCCTTTGCTCTTTCCTCGTGAAGGTGTAAAAGTTTTCGTGGTTTATAGTTGATAAAAAGAGAGATTTCTCATTCCTCAGTGCCTCAGGTGTTCTGGTTTCTCTTCAAGGAGCTCAAGAAGTACGGGGTGACGACCTTGGTGCGAGTTTGTGACGCCACTTATGACCAAGCTCCGATCGAGAAAGAAGGAATCCAGGTTCTAGTGAGTTGCTTTTAAAACTGGCTAAAAAGAAAAAAAAAAAAGGGGAATTTCCCTGTCTGGGAGTTGTGGGGAATCTCTTCGTGCTCAGGGCTGGTCCAGCTTGGCCAGAAGTGAGTCAGCAGCTGGCGGGTTTGAGAAACTCGCTGGGATTTTGGGTGGTTCTGGATTTGTTGAGACTTTTTTTTTTTTCTTTGCTTTTTTAATGATTATTTTTTGTTATGTCTGTGGTCGAAGCCTGGCTTGGTCCTTGTTCTCTGGCCACAGCGTTTTTTGGCTTTGCTGTTTGGATAAAATTCCCTTTAATTGCTCTTACAGAAAGTGCCACTCCTGAGCCTGCAGGTGACTCAGACACAAATTTCTATGGCGGGAGAGAATCCTGAAATATTTTAGGGTTAGAAGAAACCTTAAAGCTCATCCACTTCCCACTATCCCAGCTTGTCCTTGGGACAACCACAGGAAATCCATCCCGACCTTTCCCCACCCTCAGAGGGAAAAACTCCTCCCAAAACCAAATCCAAATCCCATCCAGCCCTGCCCTCCTGACCTCTGAGCCGAGCTTCCCAGTTGAGCAGGTGGAATTCCTGCCCTGCTTACTCACAGCCGCCCTTGTGCAACGTCTGAGCTCTTCCAGGGAGGTTTTTTTAAGAGGTGTGTGCTCACCCCCGAGCTCTTCCAGCAGGTGTTTTTCCAGGCAATCCTCAGGAATTCTTGGAGTGTGCCTGACACAATCGGGTTTCATTTTGCTGGAGTGAGTGTCCAAGCCCCGGGTGTTGTGAGGGCAGGAATTGCACCTTCAGCCTCCCTCCCTGCAGCTCTCTTTGCTTTTTGTGGCTCAGCCACAGGAAAAATCTGCCATTTGCCACGAGGAGAAGAAAAAAAATAACATTAAAAAATTATCCTGGCCTATCAGTGAAGGTTCCACATCCAGGTCAGGCAGGTTTTTTGGGTTTTATTCCAGTTCCAGGCAGCCACGTGGGCCTTGGTGGTGTTGGAAAAGTCCTTCCCTTGCAGGGCTGCCCTCTGGAATTGGGATTTTCCCCCTTTGTCTGGAGCAGCTTTTGGACACATTTCTCTCCCGGGAGATTCCTCAGGCTGCCAGGGGCTGGCAGGATTAAATTTGGTGCTGTGGAATCCCTGTGAGCCCCGAGTTAAGCTGGGAGAGAATTCCTGTGCCAGGAGGGAGATTCTTCCCAGGGCAGCTCTGGAATTCCCAGCTGGGATGGAATTCCCACCTTCTCCAGGCCCTGGGGGGGCAGCTCTGGAGCTCATGTTTCTAAAATAATTCAGGCTTTTGGTTCTCAGGAAGCTTTAAAACCTCCGTTTTGAACCACAAGCTGCTCTTTGAGGAAGCTTTGCTAAAAACAAACCTGGAAACGGAGTTTCCTGCAGCTCTGCCCTGATGTGGAGCCTCTCCCTCTGAGCAGAATCTCCTGGCTGGAAACATTTCCCTCAGCTTCAAAAGCTTCAGGACACTGCTCCAGGAGGGAGATAAATCCAGCTCCTCTTCCCCATCAATTCCTGCTTTTTTAAAATTCATTTATTTTTTTTTTTCCAGGCAGACTCACTGCTCTGAAATGAGATTGAGTTACCCCCGGCTGAGAAAATAACACCTCTCTATTTAAAGCTAATATTTGCCTGCTAAAAAAAAAACAAAACAACAAAACCCACTCAAGATTTAAAAAAACACAGCCCGGGGGAAGATGAGTGCCTCTTTTAGCATTGTTTAATGTCTATTTTAGCACTGCTGAGGTCAGAAACGTGGTGAAACCCCGGAAAATGGGAACGTTTTGGCAAACCTGGGTAGAACGTGGTGGCTCCAGAGCTTTTTTTTTTTTTTTTTCCCCTTTTTTCCCAGATGGCAGAGTGAGAAAATTGGGAATGAGCCGTTCCCTGGGTGCTGGGCCACCATTCCCTGCACGTTTTTTTTTGTCAGCGGGGATGGGATCCAGGAGCTGGGGGTGGATTGAATTCCTGGGGATGGGTTTAATTGTGTCCTCAGGAACACAAACGGGACATCAGGAAAACCAGGAGGGATTTTTTTCTTCTTTTCTGAGAGGATTTTTTGGCACTTCTTAACAGCCAGATGAACTTCTTGTTCATCTTCAGGACCCAAGGGATATTTCCTTGCTCTCCTCCTCTCATCCCTTCATTTATTGGATCAGATTTTTTTTTACCTTCTGTAAATAAATCAGATTTATTGGATCATATTTTTTTTTTTTTCACCTCAGGGGCCAGCAGCAGACCGCCCCAGGCAGGTGGAAATGCCCCTGTTGGAGGTGGGAATTCCTTACTGGGGGATTCCAGGATGGAAATGGAAGTTGTGGGCTCCCCCTGCACCTCTGGATGTTCCTAATCCCAGTGTTTTTTGAAGAAAAAAAAATCCTTTATCACCTCAAAGTTCTGTCGCTTTTTCACCACCTGTGCTGCCAGTCCTGGAGCTGTTGTGCTATTCCAAAAAAAAAGGGAAAAGAGGATAAATCCCATTTTTTTTTCCTGCCTCTCTCTGTGCAATCCTGGTTATTAATCACCGTTTTCACTGAGCCCCTCAGAATTTGCTTTTCTCTCCTGTCCTACAGGAATCCAGAGGTGGCAGAACTCAGAAAAAAAAGAAATAAAAAATAAATTCCTGCAAAATTTGCTGCAATTCCTTCCCTGATGCCAGAATTATTCCTGTCCCTGTGTTTTATCAGTGCTGGGCTTGAGTCAGGCCAGCCCAGGATGCGAAGGAAAAGCTTTAATTCCAATTAAACCCAGCAATGCTCTCCCAAAAGCAGCGCCCTGCAGTCTGTACCTCTCCTCCACAGACCTGAAATCACCCAGCCAGCGCTGTGGGGCCGAGTGGAAAATCCCATAAAACCCCCTTTTATTAGAAAGGACAAATTTCCATCCCTGATCTCCTTCCTGTGGCCTTTCACTTCAGCTGTGTCGTCCCAGATATTTTTAATTTCCCCAGTACTTTAACAAAAGGATTTCTCTGCGCTCTGCAGGCTCGGGGAATGAATCCCATAAAAAACTGATTGTCAGGATTTTTTTTTTTTTTTTTTGGGGAGGGGGGTTTTATGGAGCTCAGCTCCCACCTCACGGCACATTTCTGAGCTGGGGTTGCTCTTCAGCAAGAGTTGAAGTGGGTCTCAAAAGGAAAACTCTGGTGGTTTTGTGATGTTATTTCATCAGAGTTTGTTCTTGAAGTGCTCCAGGAAAAGGGTTTTTTGGTGCCTGATGAGGGGAGAGGGCTCTTTTTAAACCAATTTCCTTCCACTTCCAGAGCTTGTGGAATAATCCAGGGCTCTGCCTTGGAACACATCACAATCAGCTAAAGAAAAACGCTAAATAACTGCAAAATATCTTTTTTTCCCCCCCTTTATATCCTTTGTCCAGCACTCCCCACATCCAAGAAAATGATAAATTGTGGGGTGTTGTGCTTGGGCCTGAAAGGAAAGAAAAGAAAAATTCCTGGAAAGAAACTCCAGTAGAGTTGTGTGTGTCCTCAGGAAAAAAATGGGGAGCTGCTTTCATGTCAAATTGATGACTGATATCAAAAATTTTCCTGTATGGATTTAATGGCCTGGATTTAATGCTGGCTGCCCCATTCAACAACAACAACAAAAGAAAATTAAAAAGTGACTTTTTTTGCCATTATTTGCTCACCTTTCTGCACATGAAAGTGGTTTTTGTTTCCAATTTAAACCACCCTGAATTCCTGGCAGCTGCAGGAGCTGTTCCCTTGGAATTGGGAATTTTTAGGAACAGCTTTTTTCAGGTACCCTTTGAAAATCTTATTTTCAAAGGATGCCACAACCACCAGCAGAACCCTGCAGAGTTCTCTCCCGTGTTTATTTGAAAATACTTATTGATTTTCACATCTTCTTTGTAATAAAAGGGGATTTCAGGGGCAGGGATTTTTCTAAAAGGAAAAAAAAAAAATCCTTTATTGCAGAGGAGTTCACGTGGGGCTCCGCTGCAAAATGCAATTAAATGCTTGTTAAACATTTAATGTTGCGTTACATTGACCTGCAAACTCCTGTGCCACCAGAAAAAATAACCCAGAACGGGCTTTTAAATGTGTTTATTATGCTTTTTTTTCCTACTAAATCCAGGGATTTTTTTTTTTTTTTTTTCTCTTCACTTGGAGCTCGTGGATTTAATGAGATTTTTCTCCCCTCAGGACTGGCCATTTGATGATGGAGCACCACCCCCCAGTCAGATCGTGGAGGACTGGCTGAACCTTCTGAAAACCAAATTCCGGGAGGAGCCCGGGTGCTGCGTGGCTGTGCACTGTGTGGCAGGCCTGGGAAGGTCAGGGGCTTAAAAATCTCTTTTATTTGGCCAGGAAAGTGTTAAAAAAAACCCAATTCTTCTCTTTTTTTCCCCCCAAGAATTTAAACCAACGAGCTCAAATTTGTGTCATGAAAGCAACAGGGGGCTTAGTGCAGCTTTAAAAAAAAAAATATTGAGGAATTTCATAGTTGATCCAAAACCTTGGGCAAGGTGGCTCAAGACACTGGTGTCAGTCATGAATTCATCAATTTAAAAGTGTTGTGAATTCATTAATTTATGTATAAAAGTGTTGTGGATTCATTAATTGATATATAAAAGTGTTGTGGATTCATTAATTGATATATAAAAGTGTTGTGAATTCATTAATATATGTATAAAAGTGTTGTGGATTCATTAATTGATATATAAAAGTGTTGTGAATTCATTAATATATGTATAAAAGTGTTGTGGATTCATTAATTGATATATAAAAGTGTTGTGAATTCATTAATTTATGTATAAAAGTGTTGTGGATCCATTAATTTATCTATAAAAGTGTTGTGAATTCATTAATTTCAGAATACTGTGAAATAATTCGTTTAAAAGTATCGTGAATTCATTAATTCATAAAAGTATTGAGAATTCATTAGCTTAAAAGTGTTGTGAATCCACTAATTTGAAAGTATTGTGAAATAATTTGTTCAAAAGTACTGTGAATTCATTTAAAAGTACTGTGAATGAATTAATTCGGTGTTGTGAACTCACAAATTTAAACGTGTCGTGAATCAATCCATTTAAGAATATTATGAATTAATTAATTTAGAAGTGTTTGTGCTAAAACAATAAACCCTTCTGTGCTACTCGACCCAAATATAATACTTTTTGAAGAGGAGTGAGGAGTGCATCTCTTGTTAAATCTCCATCTCTGCAAGGGGAGAGAGGAGGAGCCAGGGGGAGAAATGGCCAAATTTCCTGCCACAGGAGCCATTAACATTTGCTTTTCCGTTTGAGGCTGGATTTTTATCCAAGGAACATCTTCAGGACCTGCCCACGTGTGCCTCGAGGGGCTCTTATCAAAGAGACAGTTTTCTTTTTTTATTCTGTATTTTTTCTCTATTTTTTCTCTATTTTTTTTCCTATATTTTACATTCCATTCTATTCCAGTGACCTTTGGAGTTTCAAATCCCCACTTGGACAGTGAATAATTGTATTTTTGCAGGGGCAGGGTGAGAGTGGGAGTTCTTCCTCCTGAATTTTCTTGCTTTGTCCAATTCCTGGCACTTCTTTAATCCCTTTTTACTCCACCCTTACAGGTGCCTGTTGCACTGTGGGGTGGAGAAAAAAAAATCAATATATTCTGGGATTCCTGCTTGTTGAAAACCCATTTTTTTCTTCCCTAACTGACTCCTGAAATGAAGATCCCAAAGCAGAAAATTCTCCTTATCCCTGTTCCTTTCCAGAATTAGTTAAAAAAAGAAAAATACATAAATATCCATAAAGCCATGGCTCTGTCTCTGCACAGCTCAATCCCCGCTCCTAAAGCATTTCAGGGGATGTTAAAAAAGCAGAAAATCAAGTTAAAGTGAGATAAAACACCGTAAAGACCCGGAATTATTATCACCCCCCGACCGCTAAAGAGCTGCTATTGATTTTCCTTCCCTTTGGAAGCAGAATCCCTGCCAAAAAAAGTCATTTTACACCAGGCAAAAACACTTTTCTGTAGGAAATTCTGAGATAAACCCTTCAGCTGCTCGTTTGGGGAGAGGAATTGGATGAATTCTGAAGGATTCCGTTATTTCTGTGGATCTTTCCCTTAAATATTGATATTTAATTTTTTTTTTTTTATTCCTGCAGGGCTCCCGTCCTGGTCGCACTTGCTCTCATTGAATGTGGAATGAAGTATGAGGATGCAGTTCAGTTTATAAGGCAGTAAGTGAAAATTCATTTCTTTTTTCACCCCCAGTAATTTGTATTCCTTGATTTTTGACCTTCCTGAACCTCTCAAAGAAGATATTTCAGGGTTTTTTTTAGGAGTTTTAGCCTAAAATCAATAATACCTCCTTAAAATCTGGGTTGAAACGGGAAGAAAAAGCTCAAATAGTTTGATTTTTTGTGAGGTTACATTGTCAAGGATGGGGCTTTAAAAACTGGTTCTGATTAACAGGTGACGTGTCTCTTCAAAATCTGGGTTTAGATGCAAAATAAAGCCTCAAAAATCTGATTTTTCTGAGGTAAAAGTGTCAAGGATGGGGCTGCAAAAATTGCTGATTAATGAGGATTAAAAAGTGATTTCTCCCCTTAAAATCTGGCTTTAAACGTAAAGTAAAGCCTCGAACATTCTGATCTTTTGTGAGGTAAAAGTGTCAAGGATTGGGGCTATAAAAATGACTTTTAATGAATAAAAATAAAAATTGAATCCTGCTGAGGGTGAGCAAACAAACGGAGGAGCTCAGCACTCGCAGGAGGAATTTTGGGGGAGAATTCCCAACTCAGAAATAACAGATTTTCCTGCAGGTTTTTTTTTTTAATTTTTATTTTTTTTTAATATCTTTGTTTTGGGCCCCTCTTATCTCTCTGTCTCTTTCAGCTGATGAGCAGCACCTGGGGAGGGTGACCTTGATGTGGTTCTTTTGTTGTTCCGTGGAAATAAAATCTCCCACTCCAGGGGGGAAAAAAAAAAAGGGAGAAGTAAAAAAAAGGAAAATTAAAAAAAAAAAAAAATTTTTTTCAAAAGGAAGATTTTTTAAGAAAGGATAATTTTTATTAAAAAAAATGGAAATGTAAAAAAAAAGTTTCAGAAAAAAAGGAAAAGTAAAAAAAACTTTAAAGAAGGAAAGGTAAAACCAAGGAATATTTAAAGAAAGGAAAAGTTAAAAAAAGAGGAAAAAGGGAAAAGTAAAAACAAGGGAAATTAAAAAAGAAGTAAAAGTAAAAAGAAGTAAAAGTAAAAAAAGTAAAGAAAAAATTTAAAAAGCTGGAATTTAACCTGAATATTCTCCATTAAATACACCAAAAATTCCTTTTTTAACCCTAAAAACCCCCTTAAAACAACAATTAACCTGCCTGAAGTCAGCAAAACGCTGCTTTTCCCGTTGACCCCCACCTTCTTTTTTAATTTTATTTTTTTTTTTTTTAGGAAAAGGAGGGGAGCTTTCAATTCCAAACAGCTGCTTTACCTGGAGAAATACCGGCCCAAGATGCGATTACGCTTCAAAGACGCCAACGGTCACTGCTGTGTTCAATAAATAAACACCAAAAAAACCCCCACAAAACCCAAAATTGATCTCAAAAAGGAAGGCAGGAGTGGCTGCTCTGGACTCTTGGCACCTGGAAATGTGAATCTGGAATCAAAAAAAAAAAAACATAAAGAAAAAAAAACACAAGCAAAAAAAAAATAATTGAATTAGTGGCGGAGTCAGCGTTTTCCTCAACCTCTGTTCTTAAAAAATGAAATATTAAAAAAAAAAGGGTGATGATGATTGAGAGGAAAAAAAAAAAACCAAACCCAAAATTAAAAATATAATAATAAAAACCAATTAAGAGAAACATTTCAGTGAAGGATTGTTTTCTCCTCAAGCCTGCAAAACCTGCAAGGAGAAAAGCGGTTTCTGAACCCGTCTGTATTTTTAACTTTTTAAGAAAAAAGAAATAAAGTCAACTTTATGTCTTTAAGGAAAAGCAGCAGAGCCTTGCCTTGTGCACAGGGGGATTTTCTCCAGGTGAGGAAAGCACCCCCAGCCAGGGACGTGTGAATTCCTGAGGTGTGAATTCCTTTTTAAAACTCTTTTAAAAAAAAAATCAATTTTTTTAAAAAAAAGTTGTTTTTAACCTGGCAGGGAACAACCTGACAGCCTTAAATCCCATTTTTTGGGGCACATCCCAGGGATTGGGGGATGTTTTCCATGGAGGGGCCTGAACAGGAAGCTCACTGCCCCAAACCCCCTGATAAATCTGGTTTTTTGGGAGCGTGTGTGGGATTCTCAGTCCGATTTTTTTTTTTTCCCAAAGAATTGGGCTGAAACGTTCATTTTGGACAGAAAATCCACGCCTGGCACACAAGGCTGATGTTCCAAAGTGTCCTGGGTGAGCCAGGGGCGATTCGGACGAGGATTTAAAACGAATTTCTTTGTCGGAAAGATGGAAAAGGCTTTTTTGTTTTATTTTTTAATTGTTTTTTTTTCCTGCTGCTGTCCACATTCCCTGCCTTGCTGAGCAGAGGAAATTGGGATTTTGGGGACAGGGCTTCGCTTGGTGTGAGAGGGAAAACCTCTGATTGCCTTCTCCTTTTTTATTGGGGTTTTTGGGATGGAAAGATCCCAGATTCCACCCCAAAATCCTGACACCCTTCATCAGCAAACCCTAAAAACTTGGATTTTATGGAGCTGCCAGTGGTCAAATCAAGGGATTTTAGGAGCAATTTTGACCAGGCTGCTTCTACCAAACACATTTTTTGATTTTGGCTGCCCCAGGGGTGACCTTGAGCACCTTTTTCCAGATGTTTTTCCAGATTATCCATATTTTTTCCCATAATATCCAGCCTTGGAAGGGTTTGGTGCAGGTTTATCCCTGTTCCCTCGGGATATTTTGGGTTTGGTGCAGGTTTATCCCTGTTCCCTCGGGATATTTGGGGTTTGTCCCTGTTCCTTTGGGATATTTTGGGTTTGGATTCAGGTTTATCCCTGTTCCCTCGGGATATTTTGGGTTTATCCCTGTTCCTTTGGGATATTTGGGGTTTATCCCTGTTCTCTTGGGATATTTTGGGTTTATCCCTCTTCCTTTGGGATATTTTGCTGTGGGATCACCAAAATCTTTTGGGCTGTACCCCTTCCTGCTCATCCCCATCCCTTCCCAACCCCTCATCCTCCCTTTTCCCAGGATTTCTCCCTCTTCCCAACTCCTGCAGGAGCCTTTCCAGAACGCAGGATAAACGGATGTTTTGCAATTCCAACCCCTTTTTAGGAGAGATTTTGATCGATTTGATCAGAAAATGTTGGTACTTGTCGAGCCCCTCTCAGGTCCACTCCCCAAACCCCCCGCGGTGTCCATGGCTCCAGCTGAATTCCCTCTTCCCTGTGGAACATTCCCAAGTTTTTCCACGGATCACGGAGACCTGGGAGTGGATTCTGCCCTGGGGGAGAGGCTTGTGCTACCCGGGGTGGGAGGGAAATGATGCTGAAATCACCAAATTCTCCCCTTTGCCTTCCCCTCCCGCACCCACAGCCTGATGAGCAAATTAAAACTCCCCTTTCTGCAAAGAAAAACTGAATTTTTTTTAAAAAAAAAATTTTAACCGAAGCTGATTTTAAAACCGACTTGACAAATCCTGGAAGTCACACTGGGATGGGGAAGGTGCTGAACTGGATGAACCCCCCGCCCACAACAAACCGAATTTTAAACCCTCCCGTGTACAGCTCCGCTCCCCTCCGGCTTTATGATCTCCCAATTAACCTCTGCAGCCTTAATTTGAGGGGGAAACAGCGGGAAAATGTGGGATTATCCCGGTGCCCCCCCGGGTGTCCCACGGGCTCAGCTCCTGCCTCGGAACTTCAACCTGGCGCAATAAAGTTCTTGCAGTAAAATCTCTTTTTTTACTTCCCCCCCCCTCTGCCTCTTGTTGCGCACCTTGCAGCTCATTAAATGGCAAATAATCGCCTTTAATTGGGTTTAATTATCTCCGAGAGTTTGGTGCTGGGCGGTTGGGAATCGCTGCTGGGGAAAAGCTGGTTTTTAACAGGGGAACGGGAACAATCCTCTCCGTTTATCTCTTAAAAAAAAAAAAAATGAAAGAAGAAAAAGGTGGAAACTTACCTTGAAACAACCCAAAACAACAGCCCTGACCTTTCCCAGGAGCTGTTGCCAAAAGTTTTTTGTGGACGAGGCTCGACCTGGCAGCCCCTGAAAGGGGAGCATTGTTTTGGGGTGAAAACAGGGGAATTTGGGGATCCCGAATACCAATATTTCCTCTTTCCTTCCCCCTGGAATGCTCTCGATCTGTTTAATTTGTCAAAATAATTTCAGCTTTTTTAATTTTTTTTTCCCCCCTGGATTTTGCGCGGAGTTGGAGCCGTTGAATTTATTTAAATCGGTTTCAGGTGCATTCGTTGTCCCCTGGGTTTGCGCTGATAACGATCAGCTGTGCTCTGCTGCCACCGGAGCAATCTCCTCCTTGCCCATGGCTCTCGTATTTCCAACATTTATCAGATTTTTCCCACTCCCGCGGAACAAAAACTTTGATCCCTGTTGGCTGTGAGAGAATAAAACCCCTGGGAGGGGAGAGTGGAAGTACAAACGCCTCTTTTTTAGGGTTTTTTTTTTTTTTTTTTTTTTTTTTAGTTTTTTTTTAGTTTTTTTTGTTTGCTTCTTTTTTTTTTTTTTAACACCAAACTCTTGTTTGGTTTCCAAATTTTCTGGGGTTTTTTTCCTTTTTTTTTTTTTTTTTCTTGCCCTTTTCCTTTTCCTTCTTCTCCTTCTCCTCCTTCTCCTCCTCCTCCTCCTCCTTTTTTTTTCTTTTTCATTTTTTTTCCCCTTGGTATTACCATGCCTAAAAGTGAAATGTCCTGCTAATTAAAGGGCTATTTAGGAGAAAAAAAATTAGCAGGCCCATAATTGGAGCTGAGACATTCCTGTGTGATAGGAATCACTTTTTTATTTTTTCCTCTGGATCATTTTTTTTTTTCCCCCCTCCACTAAAATCCAGGCAGCTGCAGCTGCTGGAATTGGAGATAACGCTTTAATTTGTGTCGCTTAAAATGCTGGTTTTGGAGCAATTAAGGATGATGAGCACGGCGGAGCCGCAGGAATCACCTCAGAGAATTCCAGGCTGGAATTGGAGGGGAACTTTCAGGATCAGCTCGTTCCAGAGGCTCCAAACCGGGCCCATTCCTCTTGGAAAGAAAAGATTTTATGGAAAATCTTCCATTTTTATGCAAATGAAAAAAAGAAATGAATCATTTTCTGTCCTTGGAACCCTCGCCGGCCAGCTCTGGGGTGAATTCCTCAACGATTTCCGTGGTTTTGGTGTCCTGGGTTTTGGGGGTCACCAACAATCCTGCGACTCCTCAGAGTGGAAATCTCAGAGGTCCCTGCCTGGACACGGATGGATCCCTGCAGAGATCCCAAGGGATGGAGCAGGAAATGTTTCCACAACCCCTTTAGGCTCTCCAGGGGTGATTTCCATTGAAATATTCCTGCAAATCCCCAGTTTTGAGGGGATGGAAGGAATTTTTTTTCTTTATTTTTCTTCTTCTTTTTTTTTTCTTTACTGTTTCTTTATTTTTCTTTATATTTTCTTTGTTTTTCTTTATTTTTTTCTTTATTTTTCTTTGGTTTTTTCTTTATATTTTCTTTATATTTCTTTATTTTTCTTTATATTTTCTTTATTTTTCTTTATATTTTTTCTTTATATTTTATTTTTTTTATTTTGCTGTGGGGTTTTTTTCTTTCTTTTTTCTTCCTTTTTTCTTTATATTTTCTTTCTTTTTCTTTCTTTTTTTCTTTATTTTTTCTTCCATTTTTCTTTATATTTTCTTTTTCTTTCTTTCTTTTTTTCTTTATTTTTTCTTCCTTTTTTCTCCACTTTTCTTTCTCTTTCTTTACTTCCTTCACTCCCGGTGTGACGCCCACGAGCCGTGGCCGTCTCCTGGTCCCCTGGCAATGTCCCAGGTGTCCCCTCTGTGCCTCCAGCGCCGATCTCATTTATTTCCGTGAGGAATCCGAGCAGGGCGGGAGGAATTAAACGGAATTAAACGGAATTAAACGGAATTCCCTTCCCTTGGAATGAATCCTGCCGGGCTTGGGAGGCTCCTCTGGGCAGCTCTTTGTCACTTGTCGCCTTCCCCTGCCCGCCAGCTGGGTGACAACCGAGCCGGAGCGGGAATTGTGGGAAATTCCTCCGGGAGAGAAGTCCCAGCGCTGCTGTCGCCTGTCAGCCCCGGGAATCGCCTTCCAGCCGCTGGGAATTCCGCCCTTGGAGCCGAATCCTGGCCTTGTCCTTCCCGCACAAACCAGCTGCGAGGTGGGAAAACCTCTGCCAGCTTCTTAGGGATGGAGGCGCTGGAATGATTGCCCGTGTTCGGAGGCGCTGGGTGTTTATTTTTTTGGGATCGGGGCAGCGGGTGACATTTTTCTCTGCGCTTATCTCGGGGAGGGACAAAGGCACAGGCTGGCGGCGGCCGCCCGGAGCGGGGGACAGAGCTGCCGCTGTGCGGGGCCGGGGGAGAGGGAGAGCCCGGGGGCACGGCTGAGAGCGAGCTGTGTGACATCCCTGCTCCATCCCGGCCCCTTCCCTAAATCCATCCCTGATACCCCTGCTCCAGCCCTGATATCCCTGCTCCATCCCTGCTGCATCCCTGGTGTCCCTGCTCCAGCCCTGATATCCCTGCTCCATCCCTGCTCCATCCCTGATGTCCCTGCTCCAGCCCTGATATCCCTGCTCCATCCCTGCTCCAGCCCTGATATCCCTGCTCCATCCCTGCTGCATCCCTGGTGTCCCTGCTCCAGCCCTGATATCCCTGCTCCAGCCCTGCTGCATCCCTGATGTCCCTGCTCCAGCCCTGATATCCTTGCTCCAGCCCTGCTCCAGCCCTGATATCCCTGCTCCAGCCCTGCTGCATCCCTGATGTCCCTGCTCCAGCCCTGATATCCTTGCTCCAGCCCTGCTCCAGCCCTGATATCCCTGCTCCATCCCTGCTCCATCCCTGATGTCCCTGCTCCAGCCCTGGCTCCTTCCCTAAATCCAGCCCTGATATCCCTGCTCCATCCCAGCTCCATCCCTGAAATCCCTGCTCCATCCCTGTTATTCCTGCTTCAATCCTGATATCCCTGCTCCTTCCCTAAATCCATCCTTTCTCCTTCCCTAAGTCTATCCCTGCTCCTTCCCTTCTCCTTCCCTGCTCCGAGGCTGCCCAGCTCTGGGAGCTGCGGGCACAAAGAGCCTCGAGGAGGAGGAAGAGGAAGAGGAGGAGGAGGAGGAGGAAGAGGAAGAGGAGGAGGAGGAGGAGGTTTTTGTCCGGATTTTTGGGCTCAGCCTGGCGCTGCTGCGGGCTCCTGGGGTGACGCTGTCACACCTGGTGGCCCCTGGCTGTGACCGCGGGGTTTTCATGCCGCAGGAGCCTCTCCCTCATCCATGGGAGCTCTCTGCTGCTCCCGAAATCCCACAGCTCATCCATCCAGGGGCACCATTAAACCCTCAGGGCCTCCCGGGAGGAGAGGCGGGGATGGATTTGGAGTCTCCTGGAATGACTTCCTGGCAGGACACGGAGCTGTGCCTGCTCAGTGCCGTCCTGCTGTGGGCTCCGCGCTCCATACAACCTGCGTTATCCACAAAAATCTGCGTTATCCACAAAAACCTGCGTTATCCACAAAAACCTGCGTTATCCACAAAAACCTGCGTTCTTTGAGTCTCCGTGGGCGTTTGTGGTGGAGCTGAGGCAGCAGAGGGCTGGGAATGGCCATCCAAGAAAGGTGGAGGGGATGTTCCCTGCCCTGTCCCCTGTCGCCTCCCTGCTTTCCCTTCTCCATTCCCTGTCCCCTCCCCGCTCCCAAACTCTGTTCCTTGTCCCTTTCCGTTCATTCCCTGTTCCCTCCCTGCTTTCCCTCTCCATTCCCTGTCCCCTCCCCGCTCCCAAACTCTGTTCCTTGTCCCTTTCCATTCATTCCCTGTTCCCTCCCTGCTTTCCTTTTCCATCCCCCGTCCTCTCCCTGTTTCCAAACTCTGTTCCTTGTCCCTTCCCTGTCCCCTCCCCGCTTTCCCTCTCTCCATTCCCCGTCCCCTTGTCCCCAGCACGGTGCCAATCCCACCTGGAATTCCTGGAATCCCTCTCCAGCCCCCGCCACGCTCCCGGGATTTGCCGGGACCCTTCCCAAACCCCATCCCGGCCGCTTTTCCACGAGCTCTGCCCCACTCCGCCTCGGGATGCAATCCCAGGATTTGCTGACGCCTTCCCAGCTTTTCCAGGAAGGGTTTGTTATTTTTTTGGCCGGGATGGGATTTCCAGGCTGATGGGAGTTTCTAGGAATCTCCTGCCCCGGGAGAGAGAGGGATCAGGGATGCTGCAGCTCTCCCGTTTTCCCGGCTCCCGATTCCCGAGCGAGTTTTGGGAAGCTCTGGAGTGTTCCTGGAGTCACATCCTGCCGGGAACACGTCAGCCCCAGAGCGGGGCGGGAACGGATCCTGAAAAATCTCTGGATGAGAGGGAAGAAAAGGAGGATCGGCCTGCGTGGGAAGGGGCCTTGGCAGCGCCACAAAAAAAAGGGGGAGAAAAAAAAAAAAAAGGGAATCTGTGATTTGTTTGGCGTTTCCTTCCCGGTTCTCTCACATTCCTCCGCCTGACTCAGCAACCTGCTGCTCCGCATTCCTGGGATTCGTCCTGGATGTCCTGGAATTGCTCAGCGGGATCGATCCCAGGGCATCCCTGCTCCTCAGGGAAGGGTTTGGTTATTTTTTTTCATTTCCCTTGGGAAGAGCTGATTGCTGTTTGATTAACGATTCACGCGTTCCTTCGGGCTCGGGAATCGTCCAGAGGAGCGTCTTTATTTTATTTTATTTTATTTTATTTTATTTTATTTTATTTTATTTTATTTTATTTTATATTTTATTTTATTTTATTTTATTTTATTTTTTATTATTTTATTTTATTTTATATTTTATTTTATTTTATTTTTCCCACGATTCCGCTCTCTGTGCTTTATTCCCGAGGCTGGGACGAGTGGATCCCGGGGATTCTCTCAGAAATCCCGGGAAAAATTCACTTCGGGAAGCTCCCCCTAAACACAGAAGGGTCAGGAACAAACCCGCGACATTTCACGGCGGCGCGGGGGGAGAGGAAACAAAATTCCATCCGAGGTGTTTTTTTTTGGGATTTTTTTTTTTTTTTCAGGTTTATTTTGGTGGATTCTGTAGAGGAACTGATAATAAAGCTCCCTTCTTCCCAAAGCGTTGCCACGGCAACCGGCGGGATGCGGGGATGGATGGGAAGTGTCACCCTGGAGGACAGAGAGGGGACAGCGGCTGCTGCCTCCGGGGCACCCCAGGCCGAGGGGATCCGGCTGGAATAAAGGATTTCAGCTGGAATAAAGGGTCACAGGTGGGATAATGGGGTCACAGGTGGGATAAAAGGGTTACAAGTAGATTAAAGGGGTTGCAGGTGGAATTAAAGGGGTTAAAGGTGGAATTAAGGGGTTCCAGCGGGAAATAAAAAGATTCCAGCTGGAATAAAGGATTTCAGCTGGAATAAAGCGTTACAGGTGGGATAAAAGCGTTACAGGTGGGATAATGGGGTTACAGATGGAATTAAGGGGTTCCAGGAGGAAATAAAAGGATTCCAGCTGGGATAAGGGAGTTCTAGCTGGAATTGTGGGGTTCCGGGTGGAATAAAGGGGTTCCAGCAGGAAATGAAAGAATTCCACCGGGAATGAGGGTGTTCCAGGAAGGATTCCAGCTGGAATAGTGGGTTCCAGCTGAAGGACACCCCGCAGGAGAGCAGCTCCTGCTCCCCCGGGGGAGGAAGAGGCTCCCCGCGCCTCCCCGACACCGGGATTTGTGTCCGTTCCCTTCTCCCCACTCCTGGGAGGAGCTTTGGGATCGAACCCAGCGCTCCAAAAGCTTCTCCTGTGAACCAGAGGCCGCTGCGGGAATGCAGGAGGGGATTCCCGGGATGGGATTTTCTGGGATGTGGATCCGGGTCCCCGCTGTGCCACCCTGGGCTGTCACTGACGGGGATAAGGCAGGAGCCGCTGGGGGAGGGGGGGTCAGACCTGCCCTGTCCAGCAGGTGAAACTTCCAGGAGCGGATTTTTTTTCCCCTGGAATGGCTGTCAGGAAGCAGCAGGAGATGGGAAAAGAGCCAGCCCGGAGCTGCTCCAGGCCCCGGAGGCTCCCTGAGAGGGGAAACAGCTTTTCCTTGGATCTTGGGGGGTTTTTTTCCAGCCTTTTTCCCCCCCACCATGTGTTAAAAGGCTGGAAAATTCCTGGAAATTTTCCTGCAGAGGTTGGAATTGCAGAGCTTGGCCGGCCTGGGGGCTCCCCTGTGTTCCCTTTCACTGCAGGGTGGACAGTGGAAAACAAACCTGGGAAACAGAGCAGGGAGAACCCACCCAAGAATTGGAAATTGGGAATCTCCTGAGGATATTCCCGGTTATTCCAGAGCAGGGCCTGCTCTCGTGTCCTCGTCGACGGTCAGGGCTGGAGTGGAGACGAGGGAAAAGCTCCTGGATCTCCTGCAGGAGCTGGAGGAGAGCAGATGGTGACCTGGATTTGCCAGGGAAGGGAGGGATGAGGCTGGGGCTGCGCCGTTGGGAGCGGGATTTGGGGAAGAGGAAAGGCCTGGGATAACTCTGGGATTCATCCCAGCCAGCTCAGACCCGGCTTTTTGGGAAAACAACCCCCCAGCCCTCAATTCTGAACCCTTGGGTTGCGTTTTGTGGATTTAATGTGGGCACACCCATCCATCGGGGGTTTAACCTCCAATTATTCCCGCTAAAAACTCCGGGAGAAATTCCCCTTCCCCACCCAGACCCTAATTCCACATTCCAGCTCCATCCCTGAGAAAATTTTCCCCGCAAGAGGGAAAGCTGAGGATGTTTTCCCTCTGTGTCCCTGTCCTGCTGCAGGCCGGTTCCCTGCTCTGCCTCTGGACATTGGCTTCTCCTCGGATTCTTGGATTTCTTGGCTCCGGGAGCTTCTCCCGGGAGTTTGGCCTCGTTTTGCTCCGTGCTGGAGTTTTGTGAGGGGCTCAGCTCCAGGGAAATCGGGGCTGGGGCTGAGCTACTGCTCCACATCCAGCTCCTGCCTTGGGAATGACTCAATTCCTGGAGTTTTCTGCTGGAAAATGGGGGATTTGGGGGAGGGAAGAGTGGGGAAACAGGGAGTGTTCCCAGATTTGGGGGAGCAGCGAAACTCTGGAATTTTCTGCTGGAAAATGGTTTTTTTTTGGGAAAGGAATAGTGGGAAACAGGGAGAGTTCCCAGATCTAGGAAAGCAGGAAAACTCGGGAATGTTCTGCTGGAAAATGGGGATTTTTTTTTTTTTGGGAGGTAATGGGAGGCAGGGAACCAGGTCTGGGTAAGTGGGAACACCTGGGAATGTTCTGCTGGAAAATGAGAGGTTTAGGGAGTTAATAACGGGAAACAGGGAGTATTCCTGTGCCTGGGGAAGCAGGAATAGTCAGGAATTTTCTGCTGGAAAACGGGGATTTTTTTAGGGGAGGTAATAATGAGAGGCAGGGGGTGATCCCAGATCTAGGAAAGCGGGAAAACTCTGGAATGTTCTGCTGGAAAACGGGAATTTTTGGGATGTAATAATGAGAGGCAGGGGGTATTCCCAGGTCTGGCGAGGCAGGAAAAGTCTGGAATTTCCTGCTGGAAAACGGGGCCGTGCCGGGAGAGAGGCTGAGGAGGGAATTAGGGCAGGGCACCCGGGCAGGCCGAGCAGTCACTCGGGGATTAGGGAAACCTCGGCAGGATTATTCCAAGGGAAAATCCCGCAGCTGTCGGATCTGGGAGTGCCCTGGAGAGGGGCACACACCAAGGAAGTGTCACCAAGGGAGGTGACACCAAGGGAGGTGTCCTCTTTTATTCCCGGTGACAATTGTTTTATTCCCGGTGACAATTGTTTTATTCCCGGTGAATCAGTGGCGCAGGGATCCGCACTTCCAGGAGCTCTGGGAAGAGCCCCCCCCGAGCCCTGGATGTCGCCGGGGGTGACATTGCCACCTGCCCTGGCAGCGGCAGCATTTTGCTGCCCTCTAGTGAGGTGCCGCCGCCGGGACCCTCGGCGGTCCCCCCGTGTCCCTCGGGGGTCCCCGAGGCACCGCCACCTCCCTTTGGGGACCTCACATCCCCGCGGGGTGGTGGCACCTGGTGATGTCCCTCCGTGTCCCACCAGCGCGGACCCCAAACCAGCCGTGCCGCCCTCCCCCCGCCCCCCCCGGTGTCCCTGCGCTGTCTCGGTGTCCCCAAAGTGTCCCCCGAGTGTCACCTCCTGTCCCCTTTGCCCAGCAGACGTTTCCCGGGGCTGTGCCCGGGCTGCCGCCGCGTGTAAATAATACAAATTAATTAAACGGGAAATCAAATCTGGGCTCGTTTATAATTAGATCATCCACGGGTCCTCTGGCTTAATTAATTATGGTAATGGGGCCTGGGGAGACAGGCGGGGGCGGGCACAGCGGGTGCGGGGCGGGATTGGGAGCGGAGGGGACTGGGGATGGGCGCCTGGGGGTGCTGAGGGGTGTCACCCCACCCTGTCCCTGCCGTGGGGACCTTTTCCTCACGGGATGAGGCTGATCCCCTCCCAAGGAATGGAGTTTCCCATCCCCAGGGATTGTTCTGGTGCTGCCCCAGGCCTGGAGCCCTCGCCGTGCTCCCTGTGCCTCTGCTGGGACAGGGAGATTCCCGGGATATTCACCCCTCCTGCCCCTTGCATGGCTCCTGTGGGGCAGAGTCCCTGACCCTGGATCCCAGAGCGTCCTGACCCTGGATCCCAGAGCTCCCTGACCCTGGATCCCAGAGCATCCCTGACCCTGGATCCCAGAGCATCCCTGACCCTGGATCCCAGAGCGTCCTGACCCTGGATCCCAGAGCTCCCTGACCCTGGATCCCAGAGCATCCCTGACCCTGGATCCCAGAGCATCCCTGACCCTGGATCCCAGAGCATCCCTGGCCCTGGATCCCAGAGCATCCCTGACCCTGGATCCCAGAGCGTCCCTGACCCTGGATCCCAGAGCGTCCCTGACCCTGGATCCCAGAGCATCCCTGACCCTGGATCCCAGAGCTCCCTGACCCTGGATCCCAGAGCATCCGGACCCTGGATCCCAGAGCTCCCTGACCCTGGATCCCAGAGCATCCCAGAGCTCCCTGACCCTGGATCCCAGAGCATCCCAGAGCGTCCCTGACCCTGGATCCCAGAGCGTCCTGACCCTGGATCCCAGAGCATCCCTGGCCCTGGATCCCAGAGCATCCCTGACCCTGGATCCCAGAGCGTCCCTGACCCTGGATCCCAGAGCGTCCCTGACCTTGGACCCCAGAGCATCCTGAGGCCTGGAGCATCCTGACCCTGGAGTGCAGGGCATCCCTGTCCTGGGCTCAAAACCATCCTTGTCCTGGGATCCAGAGCATCCCTGCCCCAAAATCCCAGAGCATCCTCGTCCTGAGCTGGAGCATCCCTGGCCCTGGGATCCAGAGCATCCTGGACCCTGGAGTGCAGGGCATCCCTGTCCTGGGCTCAAAACCATCCTTGTCCTGGGATCCAGAGCATCCTGACGCCGGATCCCAGATCAGCCTGGTCCCGGCAGGAGCTTTTCCCCGGGGAGCGAGCGGCTTTCCCGGGAGCAGCAATTCCCCGGCAGCGGCTTCCCCGCGGCAGAGGGCAGCAGCCGCCCGGGCTGGGCTGGGCACGGCGGCACCGAAACCTGCCCGGGCACGGCGGCGGGCTCGGGGGGCTCTGGGACACGGGATGAGCGGCCCCGGGGTGGGGGTTTGGATTCCCAAAGGGCTTCCCGGGGGGTTGTGGCGGGGGGAGAATTCGGGGCCGGCAGGAGAACCCGGGCTGAGCTTCCCTGGGCTCGGATCTGTCACCTCCTGCCCCGCTGTGGGCACAGCGGGATGTGACTCCTTTCCCTTTCCCTTTCCCTTTCCCTTTCCCTTTCCTCTTTTTCCACCTGCCTTTAACTCAAATAATCCCAAATTCCCTCCTCCCAGCCCAGCCTTTGCTCCACCTTCCAGGAGACTCCGGAGCAGCGACTTCTAACCCCAAAACTCCATAAAAACAGAGCCGGGGTCACCCCGTTCTCCTCGGGAAACAATCACAGGTTTTACCCGTGGATATTCAAAGGGGACGATTGTTCCGCGAGGTTCAATATTTCCCTTTTCAAAATTATTTTAAAATATATATTATTTAATCTTTCTGGATCTGGGCAGCTCAGGCAGCTTCCCTGGGACGGGAGAAGGGATTTGGGGCTGTGAGAAGGAGCTGGAGACCCTCCAAAACTCAGCAGGAAAAAGGGGATGGGGAGAAGGATTTTGGGGGAATTTGGGGCTGTGACAAGGAGCTGGAGGCTTTCCCAGCTTTCCTCATCCTGGCAGGAGAAAAAGGATGGGGGAGAAGGATTTTGAGGCTGTGATAAGGAGCTGCAGACCCTTCCAAGCTCAGCAGGAAGAAGATGAGGAGAAGGATTTTGGGGGAATTTGGGGCTGTGATGAGGAGCTGGAGCCTTTCCCAGCTTTTCCCTCCAGAAAAGGACCGGGATAAAGTTTTAGGAAGAGGCGGAGGGGCCCTGGCACGGCCGCATCCCACTCCGGGCACCCTGGCACGGCTCTAATCCCAGGTAATTGGATTTACAGGGAGCGTCGGATCTAATTACAGCGCCCTAATTAACGGGCCGCAGTTACAAGGCGCCGCGCCTCGCCGGCAGCAATCGGGATTCGTTTTTATTTCACTTTTTTTTTTTTTTCCCCCCAGGATCCGCAGGCAGCGGCTGATTGCGGGATCCGCGGGCGGAATGCCGATCGTGGAGCAGGAGGAGGAGGAAATTCCAGGGATGAAGGGCACAGGCCTGGAATTTGAGGGTCCTGCCAGCTCCTCCCTGGAAAAAGGAGGATGTGGAATTGCTGGAGCCAGGCTGGGAGGGCTGGGAATGTTCACCTGGAGAAGGGAAGGATCCAAGGAGAGCTGGAGAGGGATTTGGGGGACAAAGGATGGAGGGCCAGGACACGGGGAATGGCTTTGAACTGGGAAAAGGGGAGATTTGGGGATTTTGGGGAAGGAATTCCTGGCTGTGAGGGTGAGGAGGGGCTGGGATGGAATTCCCGGCGGAGCTGTGGCTGTCACATCCCTGGAATTGCCCAAGGCCACCTTGGAGCTCCCTGGGATGGTGGGAAGCGTCCCTGCCCACGGAATGAGATGGGGTTTGAGATCCTTTCCGACCCAAACCATCCCAAAATTCTATGAGGAAGCCCTGGAATTCCCGGAGGTCCCCTGGGATATTCCCATGCACGGACACAGCAGATCTGGGGACTGGGAGCGGCAGCCCCGTGTGGGGCATCCCCTTTTCCGCACTTCCCAACCCCTCCCCAGCATTCCCCCTTTTCCCTGGGGATGTTTACTCCTTTTCCCTCCCTGCTGGATTGAGCCCAGCCATTCCCGGGAAAAGGCCTGAGGGATCACGAGCTGGGAATTGCTTTATTCCATGACAATTCCGAGCCATTCCCGGGAAAAGCCTGAGGGTTAACAAGCTGGGAATTGCTTTATTCCATGACAATCCCGAGCCACTCCCAGGAATGCCATGGAATAAAGCAATTATTCCTTCAGGGAAAAGGCCTGAGGGATCACGAGCTGGGAATTGCTTTATTCCATGACAATCCTCGGCCGGGAAGATCCAGGTGTCTGCCCTGCAGCAGTGCTGGGATTCTTCCCGTTTTCCCTCCTCTGGGAGAAAAAAATCCCACAAAAAAAGCCCCAAAATGGCAAAAACTCGAGGAATCTTGATGGCTCCAGCAGTCCCTGGGATTTTCCTGCCTCCCAAGGGGTCCCTGCCAGGCCTCAGCCCGGAATTCCCGGCCCTGGAGAACCAGCGGGATCATTTCTCCTGCCCGCTCTGTTTGCCGTTCCTCATTCCGACGTTCCCAGCTCGGGAGGTGAATCCAGCACCAGGCAGACGCTTATCCAAACAGGGAATCTTCCTCGGTGATTTCAAACCAAACTCCATAAATCCTTCAGAAAAGAAGAAAGGATTTCATCTCCGAGGGCTCCGGGGAGGGATGACGGCTCCTCGCGTCTTCATTTGCTCCCGGATTCTCCCGCTTTGATCCTGTTCCCGCTGGATGTTTTTTTTCTTTTCCTGCTGGACAAATCCCGGCCTGGGGATCATCCCCTGCCTTTGGTGTCCCCTAGGAGCCGGGATTTGGGGGATTTGTGGGATGAGCTGATGGACAGGGAGGGGTTTGGGTTGTTCCCTTCCCGGGATCATCCCCGTGGCTCTTTGATCCTTCCAGAGTGACGAGTGGGGACATGTCCCCGTGTCCCTGCCCGTCCCCAGCCCTCTGCTCCCAGATTTGGGAATGGCAGGATGGGAAAGGCACCGAGTTTGGCCACAGGGACATTCCTGGGTGGCTCTGCCCGCCCTCGGCTCCTCCCCAGGCATCGGGAAGCTCCAAACGGATCCCTGCCATCCGCAGCTCCCTATTTATATTCCCAACCCTCCCTGCCTTCCTCCCCTCCTTCCTCTCCCTCTTCCGAGCCCCCTCAGCTCCTCGCGCAGCGCTTTGATCTCCGGGAAGCCCCTTCCCTTTTCCAGAGCCTCTGGAATGCTCCGAGGAGCCGCATTAAAATAGATGAGGCTCCCTTTGATCGCCCAGGACTTTTCTCTTTGCCTTTCATCCCTGCTCCGAGCTGGGAACCTCACCGTCCCGGGAAAAGACTCCTCACATTCCCGGGAAAAGACTCCTCACCGTCCCGGGAAAAGACTCCTCACATTCCCGGGGAAAAACTCCTCACAGTCCCGGGGAAAAGACTCCTCACAGTCCCTCTGTCCCAGCGCATTCTCTTGTCCCACCAGAGTCCCTTGTCCCATCATTGTCCCTCCATCCCATCCTATTCCTTTGTCCGACCCTTGTCCCCTCGTGGTCCCTCCATCCCATCACGGTCCCTCTGTCTCCATCATTGTCCTTCTGTCCCACCATTATCCCTCTGTCCCGTCATTGTCCCTCTGTCCCCATCATTGTCCCCCTGTCCCCATCACTGTCCCGTCACTGTCCCGTCACTGTCCCCGTCCCCATCATTGTCCCCCTGTCCCCATCACTGTCCCCTTGTCCCCATCATTGTCCCATCCCTGTCCCCTCCCGGTCCCCGCTGGCAGCGCCCGCGCCGAGCCCTTAATAAGCCGTGATTCACACCCCGCGCTTAATTAGCGATTCAGTTAAGGGTTTGTAATTCAGGCACGACCCTGATTGCATCCGAACGCCGCTTTCATTTCTTCTCCGCCGCTCGCATTCTGAGCACTAATTACGCCTCTTTTGGATGCTAATTGCTTCCCAGCCCTCCGCCGCTGTCTTTCCTCGGCAACATTTATTTTTTCATGCGTCCGTGTGTTTAAACTAAGAGGAGCCGGGAGGGAGGAGGGAGGAGGGAACCGGGAATCGCGGCGCTCCGAGGCTTCTCCGGGATCCAAAAAAAAAAACCCCCAAAAAAACGTGCCGGGAAAGGTGAGCGGGGAGGAGGGAGCGTGGGAAAGAGCCGGCGTGATTCCTCCTCTTCCTCATCCTCCTCTTCCTCCTCCAAAGCGCTCTGCGCCCCCTCGGGGTGGGGGGGCCCGGGGCCGGCAGGGATTCATCCTTTGGGATGTTCCAGTGTGGATGGGAAACGTGGGGGGAAGGGTTCGGGATGGGGTGGGGATAAACCCCTGGGGGATCGGGCTGGGGGCTGGATTTGGGATAAACCCCTGGGGGATCGGGATGGGGGCTGGATTGGGGATAAACCCCTGGGGGATCGGGATGGGGGCTGGGTTTGGGATAAACCCCTGGGGATCGGGCTGGGGGCTGGATTTGGGATAAATCCCCGGGGGGATCGGGATGGGGGCTGGATTTGGGATAGATCCCCGGGGGGGATCGGAATGGGGGCTGGGTTAGGGATGAAACCCTGGAGATTCAGGATGGGATCCAGGCTCTGGAATGGGGCAAAATTCTGGGAATTTGGGATCCGGATCTTGGAATAGGGTAAAAAATGCTGGGAAATTGGGCTCCAGGCTCTGGAATGGGATCTACGGGGGACGGGGACACACCCCTGTGGCCGGGCCAGCTGGAGCTCCGGGATATTCCAGGGGTATTCCATGGATATTCCAGAGGGGCCGAGGGCTGTGGACATCCCGGGTGGCGGCAGTGACCGCCCGGGGTCACCCATGGGTGTCCCGGTGTCCCTGGCTGCCCCCAGCACCCCGGAAAAGCGGGAAGACGAAGGCAGAAATCCAGGTTTTCCTGGCTTTTCCAGCACTTTCTGCACCTGGAGCATCGGGGTGGCCTCCCCAGGCCCGGAGGAGCCGATTCCCGATTCCAAACCCGCTGGAATTTCGCAGTTTTATTTTATTTTTTTTATTTTTCCTGGTGCTCCGTGAATAGTTAATGGTGAGAACCCACAGGGGGGTGCGGCAGCAGCAGCTGCGGGGAAAACATCCCATGAATATTCATGTGCCGGGAAGAGACGGCTTTGAGTGACAGCTGTCAATCACCCAGCCCGCCCTGGGCAGCCCTGAGGGGGTTTGCGGGTCCTGGAAGGCGGATTTGGGGTCCTGGCAGGTGGATTGGGGGTCCTGGCAGGGGAATTTGGGGTTCTGGCAGGGAGGTTTGGGGTCCTGGCAGGGGGATTGGGGGTCCTGGCAGGGGGATTTGGGGTCCTGGCAGGGGAATTTGGGGTCCTGGCAGGGGGATTTGGGGTCCTGGCAGGGGGATTTGGGGTTCTGCCAGGGAGGTTTGGGGTCCTGGCAGGGGGATTGGGGGTTCTGGCAGGGGGATTTGGAGGTTTGGGGATCCTAGCACAGGGATTTGGGGTCCTGGAACAAGGATTTGGGGATTTTGGGGTCCTGGCAGGGGGATTTAGGGTCTTGGCATGGGGGATTTGGGGTCCTGGCAGGGGGATTTGGAGGGTTTGGGGCTCTGGCACAGGGATTTGGGGGTCCTGGAAGGGGGGGAGTTGGGAATCTGGGGGTCCTGGCAGGGGTTTTTGGGGTACTGACAGAGGAATTTGGGGGTTTGGGGTCCTGGCAGGTGAGTTTGCAGATTTGGGGGCGTGGCAGGAGAATTTGGGGTCCTGGCAGGGAGGTTTGGGGTCCTGGCAGGGGAGTTTGCAGGTTTGGGGTCCTGGCAGGGAGGTTTGGGGTCCTGGCAGGGGAGTTTGCAGGTTTGGGGTCCTGGCAGGGGAGTTTGCAGGTTTGGGGTCCTGGCAGGGAGGTTTGGGGTCCTGGCAGGGGAGTTTGCAGGTTTGGGGTCCTGGCAGGGAGGTTTGGGGTCCTGGCAGGGGAGTTTGCAGGTTTGGGGTCCTGGCAGGGGAGTTTGCAGGTTTGGAGTCCTGGCACGAGGATCTGTGACTGCAGAAGGTGACCCCAACCTCCCAGCGCCGGGATTCGGGATTTTGGGGGTGACTTCCCTGGGCTGGAGGCGAGCGAGCAGCATTAACCCATTAATTAACGCCGGCGCTGCGGGGCCGTTAATGAGGGGCGTCATTAACCCTTCGCAGCCCGGCAATTCCCCCTCACTCCCAACTTTTCCAGCAGCGATTCCGGCCGCTCGGAGCTCACCTCCATTGACGCAATCCTGATGATTTATTTAAAACCTCCGGCAGCGGCGGCCGAGGGAAGAGGGAAAAAAATAAAGAAATAAAAATCCCATTTTGCCTCGAGTTCCCAAATCCACGCCCCCGAGCCGGTTAAAAATCCGTCAGGAAGAAGGAAAACACAAATTCCTGGGATCCCTCTCGGCGCTCTTTGTTGGAAGTGAATAATTCGGAGGCGATCGGAGGGAGTTCACCCTCGACGGGAGGGAGAAATTAAATTAAAGATGAAGGGAAAGGATTTGGGAAGGGATGAGGAGGTGGCAAGCTCTGGAATCCTGGAATTCCTTGGGAAGGGACATGAAGCTCCTTGGGTAATTCCAGGGATGGGAATTCTCCGCTGTTAAATCCCTTTTTTCCTCTAAAAAACTTTCATAATCCAAAAAAATAAATAAAAAAAAAGATTACACTCAACAACCGAATCAATCTAGAATTATTCAGTTCATCCGTTTTTAAAACAATTCTGATTTTTTTCCAAGTTTCTGGGAGTTTCTGGGATATTTTTCTGCCTCCCCAACCAAACCCTTGCGGGATTTCGGGTCCGACCCTTCTCCTTGCCCTCGCCTCCGGGGTGCCCGGCCGTGCTCTGCTCCCATTCCCAGCTGGAAAAAAAACCCCAAATCCCACCCTGGGGTGACTCCGGCTGCTTCAGCCATGGGATTTATTAAGATATTAAATGATTTAAGTGATTTAAATGATGATTTTTCTGTTCCAGAGCTCGCTGGATAAACAGGAGCAACAACAGGAACGACTTTTCCCAAATCCTCGAGCTGCTCCATCTCCTTTTTTTTTTGGGATGTTTTCCATGGGAGCCACAACAGGAACGACTTTTCCCAAATCCTCGAGCTGCTCCATCTCCTTTTTTTTTTTTTTTTTGGGATGTTTTCCATGGAAATAAGACTCCACCCAGGGCTGGTTTGGCAGCGCCGGGCCGGCTCCTGGGGGAGCTCTGGGCTCTGCGGGAGGCTCGCGGGGGGAAATTGGGATTTTCTCTTTGGGAAGGGATGGGAATGACAAACTCCGGGTTTTCCCGGCCTGGAAAACGGTGTGAAATTGGGAGAAAAAGGAGTTTATTTTTTGTGGATTGACCTTGAAACAGGAGGAGGAGGAGGAGGGAGAACCTTGTGGTTGCACAAGGCCCCAGCCCAGACCCCGGATCCCAAATTCCCAGCACTTTTCCTCGTTCCAGGACCTAGATCTCAATTTCCCAGTATTTTTCCCAAATCCAGGTTCTACATCCCGATTCCCCAGTATTTTTTCCTCATTCCAGGTTCTACATCCCAATTTCCCACCATTTTTCCCCATTCCACAGCCTGGATTCTCAATTTCCCAGTATTTTTTCCTCATCTCAGAGCCCAAATCCAAATTTCCCAACATTTCCCCCCCATTCCAGGATCTACATCCCAGGGCTTGGATTTTCCAGCAGCTCCTTTAAACTTGGCCTTTTCTCGGTTTTGTTCTTTTTTTTTAATTAATAAATTATTATTATCATTAATCCATCTGTTCCATCACCAACTTCCCCCCTCCAAAAAAACCCCAAAAAAGGCAGAGCGGAGATCTCTGAATATGCAGCAGGAGCTTTTCCCTCGCAGGTTTTGAGCAGGAAAACTTAAAAAAAATATATATATAAAATATAAAAATAACGTTTTCAAGTGTTACAATGGAATATTATTAGCAGGGCACCGGCAGCACTCGCTGCTGGCGCAGCAAATGAAAAGAGAATAAAAGGAATAAAAAGAATAAAAACTCCAAAAAAAAAAAAAAAAAAAAAAAGAAGCTCAAAGCCAAACCGTCTCTCCCAAGCCTGGCCAATTTTTTTATTTATTTATTTTTTTAAAGATATATATTTCTGGAAAGCTGAAAAAAAATTTGAAAATATTCATTTCCCAGCTCGTTTATTTATTATTATTTTTTAAATCCATCTGATTCCTGCACTGCTCTGATTTGCCAGGAAATTGAATATTTTTGGGGGGATTTTTTGGGGTTGAAATAAACCCGGGATGTTCCAGTTCCCCCCTCCTCATGCCAGGCTGGACAAGAAATAAATATTTAAAGATTCCTTAATTTACAAAACAAATAAATATTTAAATAATAAAAAGGGTTTTTTTAAAAAATTAAATGTTAATTAATTAACAAAATGATCAAGCATTTTAATAATAAAGTAATAAATTTAAATATTTACTAATTAAAAAATAAACGAACATTTAAATAGGAATAAATAATAAGAATACATAATTGAAAATAAAAAAATTAAATATTTCTTAATTAATAAAATAAAGTAGCATATAAATAATAGTAAATAATAAAAAATATTTCAATATTTCTTAATTAATAAAATATTTTTTCCCTGCTTTTCCCAGACCTTTTGTGCCTCCCAGCCTGGAATATTTTAATTTTTTTCTCCCCTTTTCCCCTTACATTTCACCACCTCCTCTCTGCTGCCTGCAGGGCGATGATCCACGAGGGGCCTGGAAAAAAAAACAAATTCAAAAGAAAAGTCCTGAATCTCCTGATCCCAAAATCCAGGGGATGCCCCAACCCGGGGGCACCATTTCCCGATTTCCCCAGAAAAAACGGGATTTCTGCCAAGGAAAACCCGGCGGGGAGGGAAGAGATAAATTAGAATTAGTTTTAACCAAACGAGGCTCGATTTATATCAATCGAGGCCGGGGCGATTTTTCCTCCGGATTTTCCCTCCTTGAAAAATGAGGGGAGAAAAAATTTCAGCTGGAAATGAGAATTCCCGCCTGCCGGGCCCTGGTGTTTAACGGAGATAAAACCCATTCATCCCGGCCCCCAGCTTTCCCTCTCCAGCTTCTCCTTCTTTTTTTATGCCCTGGATTATCCCAAATCCTTTTTTTCCCCGCACGAGGGAGAGGAGATTCTCCACAGGGAAAAGGATTTGGGGGGAAAAAATTGGGATTTGGGGGAAAAAATTTGGGATTTGGGGTTGGGTTTGTGGCTTGCAGCGGTTCTCTGGGGTCAGGGATTGTCACATTCCTGGGAATTGCCACATTCCTGGGAATTGTGTGTTGTTTTGGGATGGGATTCAGGGGGAAAATTTGGGATTTGGGGTTGAATTTGTGGATGGCAGCTGCTCTGTGGGGTTGGGGGATTACCACATTCCCGGGAATTCCCACATTCCTGGGAATTCTCCAGCCCCGTGGAACAACCAGAGCCAGAATCCCGCAGGAAACGAAGGGAATGGCGCTGGAAATTTGGGATTTCGGGGTTCTTCCCTCACCCCTGCAGTCCCCAGGATGACAGCATTCAGGCCCCACCCTTCGGGATCCCTTTCCACCGGGAGATTTGGGATAACGGGGCCCAGGGGAGGATTTTGGGCGGCCCTGCACAGCCCCCCCCAAAAAAAAAGAGAGAGAAAACAACCCCAAAAACCCAACATTTGGGATTCAACCTCCTTCCCGAGCCTCTTCCCAAAAAAACCCCAACCAATCCCACCTTTCCTGAGGTGTGGACCCGGCCTCACCCCTCTGCTGCTCCCGCTGGGTTTTTGGAGCGGCTGTGACCCCTCAATCCTTTCCCTACATCCCAAAATTCCCCCTCTGGAATGTCTCCGGGAGCAATTCCCGCCCGCTGCCGGCTTCCCAGCGCCTTTGATCCGCCTTTGCTGCGGCGTTTATCACTGGAAACTCTAAAAAAAACCAACCAAAAACTCGGGTTTTTTTTTAAAAATAAATATGGTTTGGGGTTTTTTTTTCCCTAAAGGGACGGGTGGTGACATCCTCTTGTCGCCTCTGAGGCGGCGGCATTTAAAAAACAAACAACCCAAAAAACCCAAAAAAAGGAAAAGATCTTTTCCCCTAAAGGTGGTGACGGCTCCATCCCTGCTGCCCACAAATTTTGGGGTGATTTTTTTTTTTTTTTGTCGATCCCTTAATTAAATCTGGGCCGGGAAGATTCGGCGAGTGGAGCCATCAATCCCTCAATAAACCCTTTTCCCCCCCAAAAAAAAACCCCCAAAAATCCCCCCCCCGTGGGTGCCCCTCACCCTGGTGATGCAGCCGGAGCTGCTGCGAAAGGTTCTTTTAATCAGGGGGAATTTGATGCCTCATTAATAGCGGGCCTTGATTAGGAGGAAGAGAAGTTCAGCCCCGGGGGAAGATGGAAGGAGGAGGCGGGTGGGGAATGGGGTTTTTTGGGGGGTTTTTTGGGGTTTTTAGGGGGGTTTTTTGGGGTTTTTTGGGGGTTTTGGGGGTGTTTTTGGGGGGTTTTGGGGGTTTTTTGGGGGTTTTTTTGGGGTTTTTTGGGGGGTTTTGGGGGGTTTTTGGGGTGAAAAGGGGTCTCGGTGCTGCAGCTGCCTGGACTGAGGAGATGGCAAGAGGGGTTTGGGGGAATTTTGGGGTGTTTTGGGGGGGATTGGGATTTTTTGGGGGGAGGGGGTTGGGGAGAAAGGGGCTTTTTTTGGTGCTGCAGCTGCCTGGACTGAAGAGAGGACAAGGGTGTTTTGGGGAGGATTTGGGGGGGGATTGAGGGGGTTTGGAAGGTTTTGAGGAGTTTTTGGGGGGTTTGGGGGACAAAGGGGGTCTCTCCAAGCCGCAGCTGCCTGGGCTGAGGAGAGCACAAGGGGATTTTTGGGGGGGTCCCCGGGTGGTTGAGATGTTTTTCCCTCACCCCTGCTGCCCCCTGAGTGTGGCCAGGGTGCCGGAATGCAGGATGCCCCATCCTTTGGGATCCCTTTCCATCAGGAAATCTGGGATTGAGTGGCCCAGGGGGGGATTTCGGGGAGCCCTGCACAGCCCCGAGCAGTGCAGACAGAGGAGGTTTTCCCTTTTCCTCCCTTCCTTCGCATCATTTTCCGCATGAAAGCGTTCCGGAGCCTCTCCTGCATCAAAGGGATCCAACACTTCCTGAAATCCCCGTTCCCTGGGGGCGGACGTGGAGCCGGCCGTGCCCAACGGCCCCACGGCTTCCCCGGCCCCTTCCTGCCTGATCCCGGCCGGATTTGGGGCTGGAAGCTGATCCCGGCGGGTCTGACTGGAGCTTCCAGCCCCAAATCCCACCGGGATCATCCAGGGATGCCCATCAGCCCCACAACTCCCCCAATCCCACTCTGGACTCTGATCCCGGCGGGATTTGGGGCTGGAAGCTGATCCCGGCGGGTCTGACTGGAGCTTCCAGCCCCAAATCCCACCGGGATCATCCAGGGATGCCCATCAGCCCCACAACTCCCCCAATCCCACTCTGGCTTCTCCCCAGCTGATCCCGGCAGGATTTGGGGCTGGACGCTGATCTCAGGGTCTGACTGAGCCCCAGGAGCAGCTTCCAGCCCCAAATCCCACCGGGATCATCCAGGGATGCCCATCAGCCCCACAGCTCCCCCAGTCCCACTCTGGCCTCTAATCCCGGCAGGATTTGGGGCTGGAAGCTGCTCTGGGCCTGTCAGACCCCCAGGATCAGCATCCAGTCCCAAATCCCACCAGGATCGGCCAGGGATGTCCATCAACCCCACAACTTCCCCTCTTCCTCCCTGGTTGATCCCGGCGGGATTTGGGATTGGAAGCTGCTCCTGACCTCAGTCAAACCCCCGGGATCAGCTTCCAGTCCCAAATCCCACCAGGATCGACCAGGGAGAAGCCAGGAAGGGACAGGGGAAGTTGTGGGGCTGATGGGCATCCCTGGCAGGATTCGGGGTTGGAAGTTGCTCCTGGCCTCAGTCAGACCCCCGAGATCAGCATCCAACCCCAAATCCAGCCAGAATCGGTGCCAAGGACTCCCACCAGCCCCACAACTCCCCCAGTCCCACTCTGCTCTCTGATCCCGGCGGGATTTGGGGCTGGAAGCTGCTCTGGGCCTGTCAGACCCCCAGGATCAGCCCAGCCCTGAGGCTTCACCCCAATTTCCGTGGCTGCTGAACCCCCCGGGGATGGATCCCGACGATTCCTTGGGGACAGCCCCGATTCTCCTCCTGACCTTCATCCCGCTCCTCTTCCCTCGCAGGGAGGGCGCGGCCGTAAATTCCAAACCTCCAGGAGGAAAACAACATCTGCTCACCCTGCGAGGGGGACGGAGGGAAAAGGCACCTGAATGTCGCCTCCGGGGGTTCATTTTTAATTGATCCCCAGGGAAAAATCCATCCCCCGGCTCCCCCCAGGCCGGGTTTGCCCTCTCCAGGTGGAGATGGAGAAGGGACAATTCTCACCGAAGAGGAAAAAAAAAAATCCCCATTTCCCCCAGTTTTATTCCCCAAAATTCGGAGGGAAAAAAAAAAATCCCCACTCTCCCCAGTTTTATTCCCTGAAAATTGGAGGGAAAATCCCCAGTTTTATTTCCCTGAAAAGCAGAGGAAAAATCCTCAATTTTATTCCCCCCAAAAAGCACAGGAAAAATCCTCATTTTCCCGTCTTTTACCCCCCGAAAAAGCGCAGGATTTAAAAGCTGCCCGCAGCACCTTTGCTGGCGGGGCGTGAACCTCCGAGGGTTCAAATAAAACCCGATTAAAACCTCGGATAAAACCGGGAGATTCCTGCATCCCTGGGGGGATGGAGGCTGGGAAAAGGGAAAAGTTTCCTGCCGGGATCTCCCAGCGGAGCTCTCGCACATTCCCGGCGAAAAAAAACCCCAACCCGCGATTTCCCCTCGGCGGGGAAGCGCTGATGAGCATGAAATAAATTACGGTTAATTGGATCAAAACGCGGCGGCGCCTTTTGTTTTCCCCTCGCTGCCGCCGCCAGCTGCCAGGTGTGGGGACAGCGGTGTCACCACACCTGGGGCAGGAGGTGGATCTTTAATTAGATCCCATTTTCCCCCTTCCATCACCCCCTTTCCTCGTAACCATCCACTCTCAGTTCCAAACTCAAATAAAAATGGAAGTAAAATAAATTCGGCTTCAATAAAATTTCAAGGCAGTAAAATAAAATTTAAGTTAATAAAGTTTTCGCTTAAATAAAATTTAAAAGAAGTAAAATAAAATTTAAGTAAAAAAATTTTTTTTGCTTCGATAAAATGTAAAAGAAGTAAAATAAAACTTAAGTAAAAATAAATATGGCTTAAATAAAATTTAAGAGAAGTAAAAGAAAAAATGAAATAAGTAAAATGAGTAAGATAAAATTAAAAAAAAAAAAAAAAAAGAAGCCCCAAAGTTCCCCCTGGAATAGGAACGCTAATGAGATCAAGTTAATTGAACGATTTTACGATGTCATCGTCCTCGTTTGCTTTTTTAATTAGGTCCTTCTTCCATGACAACACGGATCCGTGGGATCGAGGACTTCCAGCAGAGGCTCGTGGAGAGCTGGGATTTGCAGGAGGTGCTGGAGCAGCTTTGAGGGAGGGAGAGACGCCCTGGGAAGGAAAATTCGGGTGGTTCTGGTGCTCAGGGAAGGCTGGGCTGGGACAGAGACTGGGCAGAGCTGAGAATAAAGGAGAGATTTATTGAAAGGCCTTTAGGACACACCTTGGGCAGGACAGGAGCCTGGCCAGGGCTGCACCCAGGGTGGACCCAAAATGGGCACAAAATGGACAAACGGTCACCAGGTCTCACACTTTTATAAGTTTTGGTCCATTTGCACATTGGGGTTGAATTGTCCAATTCCAGCTCCAGGCTGTGAGGTCCCATCCTTGTTCCTCCCTCCAGCCCACCCTCGTTTGTGCTTTTGGGCTGAGTGTTGTCCTTGGTGTGCAGCAGGAGAAGGATTTGTTTTGTGTCCCTGCTGTGTGCAGAGCTGAGTGACACTGACTGTGAGCTCAGAGCCGCACCCCTGGGCACCACAGAACCTGGAATACACCGAAGATAAAACTCGAGGCATCAGGGGGTCGGCAGCAGGAGGTGACACCGAGCCCTTTGTCCCTTCTGCCGGGTGCCGTCCCTCCCTCACCTCCGCTGTGCCCCCGCCGGGAATTAATCGCCCTTGGGGACAGACCCGACCCGATAAAATCGAGATAAAAAATGGAAATGAAGAGGATCAAATGGAAATAAAGGGGGAAAATGGAAATAAAGGGGATAAAAGGTTGGCCGCGGCTTTGGGAGGCGCTGAGGACTCGTGGCACGTTGGGGACAGGGGGTGAGGGCCCAGGACAGAATCCCAGGTGACAAAGGGACTGTCACCAACCCCTCCCTGGCACCAGAAGGATCAGGAGCATCCTTTCCCTGATCCCCACTGGGACCCACTCGGGCACCAGCGGCTGACAACCCCAAACACCGCTTTGGGCAGGCCCTGTCCCAAAAAAAAATCCCAGAATTCTCCCCCTTTTCCCCCAATCCGGGATGGGAGAAATCCCTGAGAATCGGGAGAGAAAAGATTCCTCTGATCCAAATGAATTCCTCACGGGAGAACCAACACCCCAGGGGATCTGGGCCGTCCGGGAGCTTCCCAAACTCCCGAAAAACTTCTGGATCGAGGCTTTTTTCCCGAGGCTTTTTCCCCCGCGGGCTCCGGGCAGGTATTTTCAGCCGAGGAAGATGCACTCGGCGAGTGCATTAACGGCGTCTCGTGCTCCCCGCACGCAGCCGGGCTGTAATTAATCATTTATACAGCTCTGGGACCCCCGGCAGCGATGGCGGGGAGTAATTAAACCTCTCCAGCTCCTCTCCAGCTCCTCTTCCTCAGCCTCAGCTCCGAGGAAGTTTTTTTTTTTTTTTTTTGGTTGGTTTCTTTTTTTTTTTTTTGACAAGGTGATCAATGAGGGCTGCGGGGCTGGAGGGGAATTAGAGCAGAAAAAAAAAGGGGCCTGGAGGAGTCAGCCCGGCCTAATGGAACAGCCGGGCGGGAGGGATAAAAAAAAAAAAGGGAATAAAGAAAAAAAAAATGGAATAAAAGCCGGAACGCGGCCGCTGACCCCGTGCCTGAGTGCACGTGGAGGCGCCGAGAGGGAAACTGGGACCGGTTCCAGCTCCGGGGCTGAGCTCTTCCCTCCTGGATGCAGTCTGGAGGTGGAAAAAGGGGATGAAACAGCCAAAAAAAGGGAGGAATTGGGGTTAAATTTGTTCCTCCGGCTGCCCGAGGACTCAGGGGTGGGAGTTTTGGGGTGCGAGGGAGAGCAGCCACGCCGGGGCTCAGACAAATGTTTGAAATCCTCCAGCTCCAACCCGAAACATCATGAGCTAAAATCCCAGTGGAGAGGGAGAGAGGATAAAAAAAAAAAAAAAATAAAAAGAAATAAAAAAAAAAAATCCTCGGTCCTTAAAAATGCAAATAACACGGGCTGCTGAATGTCCTTGTTTGCCGGTAATTGCAAAATTCCTCGGCTCAATCAGCCAGAGATAAACTGTGTTATTTCGGAGCAATTTGAAGGCAGACTGGATGGGAAACAATGGGCCGGATTTGGGCTCAGGAACGACGCCAGCATCCCGGCGGGATTCCCAAGGCTCCAGAGGGAGAGCTGGAGCAGCAGCGCCTGGAATTCCACCCCAAGGCAGCGCCCGGGGGATGCCCCGGCCCTGCAGGGAGGAATACCCCGGGGGATATTCCTGCTTGGAAGGGAACCACGAGGATTATGGAGCACAGCCAACCCCAAAAATCGCACCCTGAGCATTCCCCGGCGAAACTGTTCCAGCGGGAATTCCCTACGGAATTCCCGAATTTCTGCTTTCAGCACCCTCCTTCCTGGTGGAGGCACAGCCTGGATGTTCCCTCTTCCAGGAATGCTTCTCCTTTCCTGGCTGCTCACACCTTTTCTGGGCTACTTTCCCTTCCCTGGGTGTTCTCTTTTCCCTGGATTCTCCCCTTCCCTTGGTGCTCAGCCTTCTCTGGATTCTCTCTCTTCCCTGGATTCTCTCTTTTTCCTGGATTCTCACCTTTTCCAGGCTACTTTCCCTTCTCTGGATTCTCTCCCTTGGAGGTTGTTCCTTTCGTGGGTGGTCTCTTCCCTGGATCCTCATCCTCCCCTGGATCCCCAACATTCCCAGGGTGCTCAGCTTTCCCTGGATTCTCTCTTGCCTGGATTCTCACCCTTCCGTGGGGTCTCAGATTTCCCTGGCTTCTCTCTCCTCCGTGAATTCTCACCCTTCCCTGGAACCTCTCCTTTCCCTGGATCCTCTCCCTTCCCTGGGTGCTCAGCTTTCCCTGGATTCTCTCCCTCCCTTGGATCCTCACCCTTCCGTGATTTCCTTCTCATCTTTCCGTCTGTGCTCTCACTTTCCCTGGTTCTTCATCTTCCCTGGATCCTCATCCTTCTCTGGATCCTCATCTTTCCCTGGATCCTCTCCCTTCTGCCGGGTCTCAGCTTTCCCTGGATCCTCACCCTTCCCTGGATCTTCTTCCTTCCCTGGATCCTCACTTTTCCTTGGTTGCTCTCCTTCCCCTGAATCTTGTCCCCTCCCCGAATCCTCACCCTCCCCTGCTTGCCCTCCCTTCCCCACAAACCCACAACCTACAAAAAACCCCTACAAACCCCTCCCCAGTAATTCCAGCCTTTCCCTCAGCTCTTCCAGGCGCTCTCCCGGGGGCCGGGAGGCGGCAGGAGCCCGCAATCGCTCCCTACACGCCGGCAATTATTCCCCAGCCGTCCCAATTCCCTTCTCGGCGCGGACCTACAAGGATGTAAACACGATCCCCCTTTAAACACATGCTTCCCGGCCATCCATCACCTCATCCCGACTTCATTACGCCTCCACTCCCGGCCTTATAAATTACATTTTAATGATAAATTACGCGCTCCCAATGCCAACCGCGGCCTCCCGCAGCCGGCAAAAAAAAAACCAAAAAAAACCCAAACAACCCAAAAAACCCCAATAATAGATTTGTAGGAAGTGAAAATGGGAAAATGCATATTTATGAGGTTTGAGAGGGGTGGGAAAAAAAGGCGATTGTGTTGTGAAATATTGGGATTTATGGGTTGTTTCCTATTTTTTTTGTTTAAAAGGCCTCTGTGTTGTTGTCACGTTCAGAATGCCAAGTCATTCCAGGGGAGAAAAAAGGGTGGGAATTGCTCCCGGGGGTTCTCCGGGGACATCAGCGGGGCTGGGACAAAGCCTTGATGGGCTGAGAAAATTCCAGGGGAATGGTCGGGCATTCCCGGGATGATGGTGAAGGCCAGGGATTCCCTGGGGTTGGGAAAAACGTCCGGAATTCAGGGGAAGATGGGGGATAAAAAAAGGGGATAAAAAGGGAGGATGGGATGGGGGAAATATGTGGGAATGGGCTGGGGGAGGGATAAAAAAAAAGGGGATAAAAGGGGATAAAAAGGGAGAATGGAATGGGACGGGGGAAAATGAGTGGGTGTGATGGAGACGGGATGGGGGAAATGTGGGAATGGGATGGGGTGGGATGGGGGAATAAAAAAAGGGGATGAAAAGGGGAATGTCATGGGATGGGATCCGAAGGGGGGATGTGATGGGGGCGGGTTTTGGGATGAGATGGGGTGGGATGAGGGATGAGCTGTGGGGATATTATGGGATGTGACACGGGGGCGGCAAATGACATCCCACGAGGCAGAGGAGGATGACCAGGGGGACACATCCCTGCCCGGGGAGGGGACATTGCTGCCAGCTGGGTGCCCTGGCAGTGCCACCAGGGCCGGGGAGGGGACACTGGGGTCCTGGCAGTGCCACCAGGGCCGGGGAGGGGACACTGGGGTCCTGGCAGTGCCACCAGAGCCAGGGAGGGGACACTGGGGTCCTGGCAGCGCCCGCAGGGAGCGGGGAGGGCTCGGGACCTCTCCATCCCGCGCTGCCGAGCCGGCGCTTTTGTCCGCACATCCATTACCCGAGCAGCTTTCGACTGGAGCGGGGATCGCCTCTCGGCGGCCTTCAGCAAATGGCTTTTTCAAGGTGAACATCAGCTTTCCGCCCGAGCTCCTCGGGAGCTTTTCCAAGAGCCGCCTTTCATTCGGCGGCCGCAGCTGCGGTGCCTCAGAGGGATCAGCGCCCCCGCGGTGAAAAAACCGAGGAAAAGGAGGGGAAAAGGGGGAAAAAGAGGGAAAAAAAACCCACAGGGAGGGGAGGGAGAGGAGCAGGGAAGGTGCTGAGGGGGTGTCCGAGGGGATGCCCCGTGGGAGGTGGGGCAGGACCCTGGCTCCAGGGAAGAGGGTTTTTGGAGAGTTGGGAGGGGGGACGGGAGTGACCAGGGCTGTCCCCAGGCCATGGGGGAGTCCTAGGGGACAGCCAGGGGACAATGAGGCCAAGGACAGCCCGAGCTGGTGGCCCGGAGGGTGAGAAGGGTGAGGCAGAGGTGAGAACGAGGAGATCAAAAGGGCAGCGAGGGCAGGAGGGAGGAAAAGCTGGAAAAGAGGAAAAGCTGAGGGAGGAAAGGCTGACAGGGAGGGAGAAGCGACAGGGACAAGGGATGGGAGGGAGGAAAGAGTGTCAGGGAGCAAAGGCTGACAAGGAGGGAGGATTGACAAGGAGCAAAGGCTTGACAGGAAGGGCTGGGAGGGAGGAAAGGCTGGAAAAGATGGAAAGGATGGAAAGGAGGAAAGGATGGAAAGGATGGAAAGGAGGAAAGGATGGAAAGGAGGAAAGGATGGAAAGGATGGAAAGGAGGAAAGGATGGAAAGGAGGAAAGGATGGAAAGGAGGAAGGGATGGAAAGGAGGAAAGGATGGAAAGGAGGAAGCACTGACAGGGAGGAAAGGCTGAGGGAGCAAATGCTGACAAGGAGGAAAAGCTGGAAGGGAGGAAGAGCTGGAAGGAGGAAAAGACTGGAGAGGAGGAAAGACTGACAAGGAGCAAAGGCTGAGAGGAGGGACTGAAAGGGAGGGAAAGACTGGCAGGGAGGAAAGGCTGGAAGGGAGGAAAAAGCTCAGGGAGGAAAGGCTGGAAGGAGGAAAGGCTGAGAAGGAGGAAGAGCTGGCAGGGAGGAAGGGCTGACAGCGGCGGTGACAGTGACATCGGTCCCCTCCGGGCAGCGATCCCGTTCCCAGCTCCCGGGAGCTGATCCGGCCGCCCTGGGCAGGGCAGGAGGGGCCGGGCCTGGGCTGAGCACCCGAGCGTTTCCGCATGAGCGGCGCCCGGGCTCACGCACAAGTGCCCGATTATCCCCGCATGGCCACCCAAGCGATCCCGGCCCCGCGCTGTGCCCGACGTGCGTGTTGGCACCCGGAGGAGCCCCGATCCTGCCCTGGCAGCTTCCTCAGAGGTTTCACCTCCGAATTCCAGGCGAAATTCCAGAATTTCCTGCTGTTCCGTGAACCTGGGAAGGGAAGGGCTGGTGGGGAATTGGGATTCCTGCAGGAGGTGCAAAATTGGGATGGGGGAGTCAAATCCCACTGCCCCGGGATGGGGCCTGTGAGCCCCTGGGGGACTGGGGTGGCCCAGAGCCCAGCCAGGCTCTGTTCTCTGCGGGGTTTGGAAAGGATGAGCTGAAATCCGGGATGGCAGCAGTGATGGGAGCTGGCATCCAGCACAGGGCAGGGGGATTGTACTGGGACCACCAGACCTGGAGGGGCAGAGCTCTGAGCAAAGCCAGCAAGGAGCAGGAAGGAACCAGCCCGGGCACCAGGGGCAGCAAATGAGGAACTGCAGGTGGAAAAAAATCCCAAAGTCCGGCCAGGAATCCTCTGCAGCACCCAGCCACGCTCCATCCCTCGCCAGGGACAGACAGGAAAAATCCCAAAATCCAGCCGGGAATCCTCTGCAGCACCCAGCCATGCTCCATCCCTCACCAGGGACAGACAGGAGGCACCTGGGGACACACTGAGCCGGGCATGACCCTTCTCCCCTTTTCCCCAGCCCTGGCACTCCGCATTCCCTGGAATTTTGGGAAGCAGGAGGTGAGAGCTGCCTCCCCTCCCCTCCTCCTGTGCCAGGGCACGGGAAGCTGTTCCCGGCTATTTTTGGGATGACTCCTTGTGTTGAGAAGGAAGAAAAAAAAAAAAAAAAACCACAAGAAGTGGGTCCATCTGGATGTCTGGCTGTGTCCCCAGGGTGCCACCAGCCCCTTGGCACCGCCTGTCACAGGCAGAGCGGGAGAGGTGACACGAGGATGAGGACGGCGGGAGCGCCGGGCTCAGCATTCCAGGATCATTCCAGGATTTATCCAGGATCATCCCAGCCTCCCAGGCGGGACCACCCGGCCCTTGCCGAGCCGGGTGAAGTGGCAGCACCTGGCTGCTATATTTAGGAGGAATGTAGGGCAGGCCGGAGCATCCCAGGCCATCGCCCTCCTTCCCGCACGGAGCGCGGCATGTGAGGGCCGGGGCGGGCGCAGGGGGGCCCGGGGGGGCTGCTCCACTGCCCGGCCCTGTGCCCCGGCACCATTCCCATCCGCATCCAGCCGGCCCAGGCCTCCGAGGGTTTATTCCCAAGGATTTCCCCCCTCCTTGGATGAGGGGTTTTGATGAGCCCCCATCAAATCACCCCAGGTTTTGGGTGCCCTCCACCCCGCTGTTCCTCACCCCCGCTCCTGCTCCAGGGATTTTTTTATCCTGCCTCCAGCTCGGTCACGCTGATCTCCTCTCACAGAGGCCTTTGTTGTGCTGCTCGGGAGACGTTTAATCCCCGTTGTTGTCCTTAGCATAGGAGCACAAAGAAAGGCGAAGGGAGAGAAATCGCTCCTGTCCCCCGATTCCCCGGATCTCTGCGGCGTGGAGAGCGGAGCTGGCGGCAGCAGGGAGGTGCCAGCCCGGGGTCAGGGAGGATTTGGCCCCCGGGGTGGTGCTGAGGAGGGAGAAATCCCAGCTCAGCCAGGGGGCCAGGAGGTGCCACCCCGCCGGCTTCAGCCCTGAGCGCTCCGCATGGATACACTGGGCTGGGCATGGCGGGAGCCCCTGGCCGCATTCCAGCCGCTCCCAGATCTCCGGGGAGCTGCTCCGGCCTTGTCTGCGTCCCTGCGATCATCCTCATCCCGGTGTCCATCCCCATTCTCTGTGCTCATCCCATTCCCTGTCCTCATTGATATCCCAGTGCCCATTCCTTGTGCCCATTCCCATTCCCTGTGCCCATTCCCACCCTCATCCCATTCCCTGTCCTCATTGTTATCCCAGTGCCCATTCCCTGTGCCCATTCCCATTCCCTGTGCCCATTCCCACCCTCATCCCATTCCCTGTCCTCATTGTTATCCCAGTGCCCATTCCATTCCCTGTCCTCACCCCATCTTCTGTGCTCACCCCCCAAAGCCTCCCATGGCTCTTCATTCCCGTGGTTTTCCATGGTTTTTTGGGATGGAATGAATCCCATCACCCCCATCTTCCCTCAGGGCTTGCTTTTGGCTGCCAGGAGGTGTCCGGATGTCCCCTGTCCCTGCTGTCCCTGCCGTCCCCATTCCCGATGCTCCCCTCCCTCATCCCAGCAAACCTCCCTGCCCTGCCCTCATCCCTGGCCGTGTCACCTCGCTGTCACCTCCACAGTGGCTGTGACCCGGTGTCACCACGGGATTTGCTCCACTGCAGGATCCCAGTGCCCCTGGGGGAATTCCTGGGCATCCAGGAGTTTGGAAAATCCACAACTGGATCATGTGGGGCAGCCCCGAGGCCACCACATCCCGAAGATCTCTGGGCTCTTCCCATGGAAGGAGAGGAAACGAGCCGAGCTGGGATATTTTTTTTGTTTTGTTTGTTTGGTTTTTTGGGAGCTTCTGGCTGCTGCGAAGAATTCCATCCTTGAAATTCCGGCGAGGGATTTCCCCTCTCCTGCCCTCCAGGGCCCGGCCGGGGCGGAGTGGCCGCCGCAGATGCCGCCGATCGGGGCATTAAATTTAAAGAGCTGATTAAGTGCCATGAGAACCGTGTCAGCTCCTTGTCAGCGAGGAGAATGCGCCGGGGCTGCGGATTAGAGGCTGAGTGACGGCCGGGGATTGCAGGCAGACAGCCGATCCATCAGCCGGGGGAGGGGATCACAGGGGAGCATTCCCGACCCTGCCATTCCTGGCTGCTCCCCGGCCTCTGTCCCTTTGTCACGGGCGCGGTGGCACCGGCCTGATGGGAAGAGGGATGAGCCAGAGGTTCTCCAAAGGGTCACCCCTGCTCCTTGCTGGGCCCGGAAATGGCCGAAAAAAATCCCTTCGTGGGATTGATTTACCCATGTTCCCCCAGCCCCTGACTCACAGAGGTGAGGGGACAAATGTGACAGTGGGGACACGAGGTGACAGGGGAAGCCAAGGTGAGGTGGAACCACAGCATTCCCATCTCCCCACCTTCCCATCTCCCCATGTTCCCATCTCTCCACATTCCCATTTTTCTACATTCCCCATTTTTCCACATTCCCATCTCCCCACATTCCAATTTTTCCACATTCCCATCTCTCCACATTCCACATTTTTCCACGTTCCCATCTCTCCACCCGTGTGCTCTCTCCCCCGCTGCCTTCAGCCCCACATTTGTCCCCGATTCCCCGGGAAGGCTCCAAGGCCCCGAATGTGACAAACATTCCCGGAGCCCGAAGCGGGCGGGCCGGGATTTGGGATTTGGTTGCAAACACGCCGGGATCGGCCCACGCCGAGCTCTCCCCTCCAATCCAGGGGCTCATCCAGAGCCTGCGGCTGCTCCCGCTGCAGCTCCTGGCAGCGCTCCTGGATCGTCACCGCTTCACACCCTCC
Source organism: Chamaea fasciata (assembly GCF_029207755.1). Taxonomy (NCBI): domain Eukaryota; kingdom Metazoa; phylum Chordata; class Aves; order Passeriformes; family Sylviidae; genus Chamaea; species Chamaea fasciata. The sequence continues at coordinate 2,033,569 of NW_027094111.1, forward strand.
CTTGCCCGCCCCTGGAATTCTCAGCCGCGAAAAACAGGGATGGGTGTGGGGATCAGCTCCGCCCTCCCACCCATCCCACCGCAGGCGCTGGATCCAGCGGGGAAACGCGGATTCCCAGCACCTGCAGCTCTTTTCCTGCCTCGTTCCCCAGCTGGAACATCAGGAGAAGCTCAGGGTGGGATGATGGTTCGTGGGTCTGCTCCTCGTGGCCGGAGCGAGCAGGGCTGAGGGATAAACCCAGCCATAAACACCCTGGGGCTGACCCGGGCTACAAATCCAGGTATAAATAAACGTAAAAAAAAAAAAACCAAACCACACTCTCCTCTGTTCATCTCCAGCCCTTTCCTCCTCTCTTTCCCTCGGTTAATTAATTTAATGGCTTTATGATTGCGGAGGGATTAGCTGGGAGCTATAGGATCTATATATAGAGGTATAGAGGGGACTATAGATAGCGCAGCAAAGTGAGAACAGCCCCCACTCCCCTGGAATTGGGAACTGGGGGAGCCGAGGGGAGGCCGTGGATGGAGCTCCTGGATGAGGCCGGCTGGGATTGAGGAAGGCTGGCGGGAAGGTCAGTGAGGGGATCCCGGCGTGGAGCTGAGGGTGGGGACAGCGGCGTGTCCTGCCCGGGGGGGGACGGGGACAGGGGAGGTCACAGCACCCTCTGCCCCTGCCGTGGGCTCCTCTGGCTGTGCCGCGGAGCCTGCAGGGTCCTGGGAGAGCGGGAAAAGCTCTGGCTCCACCCCAGCGGGGCTGTGGCACCGCTGTCACCACCCCCACGTGTCGCCGCTGTCACACTTGTCCCCTCATCCCTCACGGTCTGGCACCTGGGGGAACATGGGCTGCGCACCCCGCAAAGGGATTTTTGGGGCGTTTTTGGGGGATCGGCGAGGAGCAGGGATGATGCTGAGGGGGCTGAGCCCCTTTGGGAAGACCCCGGCTCTTCCCTCTTTCCATCCGTGCTCCTGGTGCCACCACACCTGGCAGGGCTGTGACAACCCCCGTCCCCCCCCCCCAGCCAGCGCTGACCCCTCCGTGCCGGGGCTATCACCGCTCCCTTTGTGCAGGGAACAAAGCCCGGCTCCCCGGGGAGCACGAGCCGATGGCAGGGACAGCTGCCACCCAGGGGACACCCAGGCCCCTTCCCACGGTGACAGGGACGGGGACAAGGCGGCGCTGAGCCCCCCCAGCTGGTGACAGCACCCCGGGCTGGGGCTGCAGTCTGGGGTGATGCTCCTGCGCTGGTGTTTAATCCCTCTGGAGAACCACAGCTCATCCCAGGGATGTCCCCAAGGGACACCTTTGGCCTTGTGTCACCTTGTGTCACCCTGTGTCACCGCGGGCTCTTTTTCCTGCCTCCCAAGAATTGGAATCTCTGGGTGGAGGGAGATGGGGGCTGATGCTGAAATTTGGGGGTGATGCTCCTGCTCTGGTGTTTGACCCCTTTGGAGCACCGTGGCTCGTCCCAGGGACGAGGGGACACAGTCACACTTTTGTCCTTGTGTCACCAACAAGCTGGTGCCTCTTTCCCGCCTTCCTCCCTGGAATTTGCACCCCTGGGCTTCAGGGAAACATGAACAGATGCTGAAATTTGGGATGATGCTCCTGTGCTGGTGTTGAGTCCCCTTGGACCATCACAGCTCACCCCAGGGATGAGGGGACACAGCGACACCTTGTCCTGGTGTCACCCACAAACCGGTGGCTCTTTCTCCTGCTGCTTCCCGAGAATTTCCACCCCCGGGGGCCACGCTGGGAGGGGCAGGAGGTGCCGGGGTCCCCCCGGCTGTGCCCGTGGCTCCGTGGGCAGCTCGGGAGTGCTGCCCGTGCCCATCCCCGATCATCCCGGGAATCTCCCGAGGCAGCCAGCCGCGGATCGACTTTGACAAACGCGGCCCAGAAGCCGCGTCGTGGCGGATGCAAATTATCCGTCAGCTGCCGGGGAAAACGCGCGGTGACAGCGTGCGCCGGGGGACGGGGAAGGGGCTGTGACACCCTGTCACATCCCCTGCCGGCAGCAGCTGCGCTGTCCCCCCCGCCCCCGGCGCGCTCCCGGCGCAAAGAGAGGTGGGGACGGGCCTGGGGGGGTCCCCAAAGGCGAGGCTGGGAGGTGACAAAAGGGGGTTTGGCCAAAGGATGGAGGTGACGGCAGATCCGTGGGCAATGCGCCGCTGAGGAGCTCGTGAGCGTCTCCAGGCAGGATGGGGGAAGACCCTGAGCGTCCCAGTTCATCCCAGTTCATCCCGGTTCATCCCAGTTCGTCCCAGTTCACACCAGGATTGCATTTTGCCCCATGGGGCTGGGCTGTGTGGGATTGAGCTCAAGGCTGGTCGGGAATTGGCCGGGAGCTGATAACGGAGATAAGGGTCTGGAAGGCTTCTCCCGGGATCACTTTCCCGACCTGATTCCCGGGATCATTTCCCCGATCTAATTCCCAGGACCCCTTTCCCGATCTGATTCACCAGGTGCCCAGCTGGCGGATCTGGCAGGAGAATCGGTTCCCAGCTGAGATTCAATTCACGCTCAGAACATAAATCACTCCTGGCCGTGAGTCTGCAGCAGGACCCTCCCCAGGGATGTCCCCAAATGGGTGACATCAGGATTGGACACCTCAGCAGTTCCCAGGGCTCTTCTGGACCCAAAAATCCGCTGTTTCCATGAAGAAATTCATGTTTTGAGGCCGTCTCTGCCCCATCCCCAGGCTGACACGTTTTGCCTGGCTCCCAGGCCCCACAAAATCCGAAGCCCTGGCGAATTCCCGGGATCAAGCATGCAAATCCTGAGGAGGAGAGCGGCGAGCTAACGAGAGGGGAGAAGCTGTTCCGAGCCAATCCCTCTCGGAGGTGGCATTTAAGCAGATGGAGGAGTGGAGAGGAGCTGTCTGAGGAGGATGTGATGGAAATGTGAATATGGAGAGGAGGATTTCTGCCTGTTGGGAGCTGGAACAACATCCACTGCCCCCAGGCAGCTCCGTGTGCCGGTCGCTTCGGAACGGCAGGAGCTGATTTTAGGGATCATTGAATGGTTTGAGGTGGGGGGATTCCCTTCACTTTTTGGGAGGTGGATGGGGCTGCAGCACCCTTTGGAAAGGCTCTCGCTGCCTTTGCTTGGCTCTGGGGGTCCCTGGCAGGGAACAGGGAATGTGGCACAGGGGTGACACCAATCCCACGCCGGGAATTGCCGGGACGGCAGAGCTGCCGCACCACACTCAGGACGGGCTCCCGTGCCAAACCCTCCCAGCTCCAAGCTGGATCCTCGCTCCTGAGGGTTTGGAATTAATATTTATCTATCAGAGGCTGCTAATTAGGCCTCTCAATGACGCTCCTGCTCGGCGCTGGAGCAGATAAAATGCGGATGATGCGCGAGAGGAGCCACGGGCTGTCTCGGGGATGTGCTTCGCCTCCAGATCGACGCCAGGCCTCGCTTAAAATTTTCCATCGTGTTTCTCCCGGGTTTTTCTTCTCCTGCCACCGCCCCGGGGCTGGGGACACGCGGTGGGAGTTGGGATTTTCCCCCGCAGGTATTTCCCCAGGTTTCCGTGGCTCGGTGCTGTGGCAGGGCCGGGGATGAGCGGGGCAGGAGCGAGGATTCCTGTCGGATCCCTCTCCGTGCTGCTTCCCATCTGCCGGATTATTTCAGCATTTAATTATTTACCGCAGGCTGTGTGGGCAGCTGTACAGAGGCAGTTATTGCTTAATTGAGCTACTTGACTCCAGCGCTGCCGAAACGGGAGCGGGAGTGGAAATTAAAGGATCCCCCACTTTGTGGGGCGGCCCGGGAGGCAGGGACAGCACCATCCCCTGGGGAAGATCCAGCTTTCCAGGGGGAATTTGGGGTGCTGCCACCTTCATCCCACCTCACCCTTTGCTCCTGACCCCAAACCCAGCCCCGAGGGAGAGGGAAGCCGCTCCAGGGAACGGTGTTGGAGCAGGGATTCTCCAGCCAGGTGACACGCGGTGACAACGCAGTGTCCATCTGCCAGGTATCCCAAGCCTGGAGCCGGGATGTCCCCAGGAATCTCTGCTCCTCCCAGAGCTCAGCTCCAGCCGAGGCACCAGCGGAGTTTTTTTTGCAGCATTTTCCCAATTCCCAAAAGGAACCCAGCCCCGGGCTGTCCCCTCGCCATGTGTCACCCAACCCGGTGTCCCCAGCCCCGCCCGGGCTGGTGGCAGGGCGGCTCCATCCATCTCCATTTCCCGGGGAACGCGGGGCTCCGTGGATGAAAGCTCGGGATAATTGATGTTATTACGGAATCCAGCAGGATGCAGACTGGCACCGAGCAAACATCTGCCTGCCGCTCCTCAGGGAGCCCGGGGGGGGACAGGAGGGAGAGGGGCCCGTCCCGTTTTCCTCTGGAGCGCTGGTGGGAAGGAGGATGGAGCCGGGAGAGCCCCGGGGGTGTGTTTTGGGATGCTCACCCTGTGCAGCCCCGGGGGTGTGGGGTTTGGGGGGTTTGGCACGTCCAGAGGCTCGGGATGGGGTTTGGGATGGCCAAATCCAGTGCCCACCACCAATCCCTTGGGAATGGGGGGTTTGTTGCCCTCCAAGGGCTGCGTGGGCCTCCAGGGAATGCTTTGGGGTGTGTAAGGGAGGGGTGGGAGCCATAAATGTGCTCCTGGTGCTGGCACGGTGACAAGGCCGGGACCTTTGGCTTGGCTCAGCCCAGCAGTCACTGCATCCCTCCTGGCATTCCTGGGGTGGGGAATGGGATGGTGGGAGTGACAGGGACAGCGGGGACAGTGGGGACAGAGGGGAGAGAGGGGACGGTGAGGGGACAGTGAGAACAATGGGGACAGCAGGGACAGAGGGGACAATGGGGACAGAGGGGACAGTGAGAACAGTGGGGACAGTGGGGGCAGTGAGGATAAAGGGGACAGAGGGGACAGTGGTGAGTGAGGGGACAGTGGGAACTGTGAGGAGAGAGAGGACAGAGGGGACTGAGAGCAGTGGGGACAGCAGGGACAGAGGGGACAGTGGGGACAGAGGGGACAGAGGGGACAGTGTGGGAAAAGGGGAGAGAGGGGACAGTGGGGAGAGTGAGAACAGTGGGGACAGTGAGGACAGAGGGGACAGTGGGGACAGCTGGGACGGGGGGACACTGGGCAGCCTCACTGCACAGAGGGGACACTGGGGCCGAGGTCGCAGCGGGTCCCTGTGCCAGGTGCAGCCCTGAGCACCCCGGGGTGGCCAGCGGGCAGCAGATCCGTGTGTTGGGGACACGGAGGTGACCCCAGCGCTGGTGTCACGGCTGCTTTGGCACTTCAGAGGCTCCGGCTGTCACCTGCAGCCGCCTGGCTCCCGTCCCCAGCCTGGCAGGAGGAATGATATCATTGATAGATGCTTTTTATTTCCTTTTATTTCCCCCCCTGGTGTGACAGAAACACAACCACGCCGCCTCCGCAGCGCCGCTCTCCCTGTCCTTGTGCCTGTCCCTCTCTGTCCTTGTCCCTGTCCCTCTCCGAGGTGACCCTGGGGGTTTTGTGGCTTCGTTCCCCTCATGGAGTGACCAGGACAGCACAAGGGGTGACACTGAGCTGCCATTCCCCTGGGAATTCGGGATGTCACACAGCCCGGGGTGACCCCTGGTCCTTTATGGATCCCTGTCCCCTCAACCTTTTGGGGCTCAGGGCAGGGAGGGTGAGCCCAGCACGGGACAGGGCCACCCAAATAGGTGCCATTTTCCCAATGAGCCCCTAATGAGCAGGACTGGGTGGCTTGGGGTGGATTTACAGGCCCAGCCGCGCCGCCTGGCAGGAGGAGGAGGATGAGGATGAGGAGGATGGGGCTGGAGGAAGCTCCTGCCCTGTTTGGGGAAGGTCGAGCACACGGCGGGAAGCTCAGAGCGGCTCTGGTCCCCAAACTGGGCCACTGGGGCAGGCCACTGGGATTTGGGGATGTGAGGAGGTGGATGATGGGCGGCCAGGCCGTGGTGGGGGCCAGGGACAGCTTGGGCTCCCCCCTGGGCTCCCAAGAAGCCCCCAAATCCCCGGGGCAGGCGCGTGGGCGGGGCGCTGAGCTGCGCGCTCGGCGATAAATTAATTAAACCCATCAAACAAAGCCTCGCAACAAGCCCCAGTGGGATCCTCGCTAAGGCGAGGCGCTGGTGGCGTTCAGGGATTAACGCCCTGCCGGGACCGGCTCTCATTCCCAGCCTTTAATCCCGGTTTTTTTCCTCCTCCTCCCCGGCGCGGGTGCCCGCATCCCCGGGGAGCAGAGCTGTCAGCTCGCATCGGGAGGATCCCGGCAGCGTTCCCCAGCCTGTCCCCCGCAGCCCCGGCTCCTCCGGGACCCCGGCGAGCTGGGATCAAACCGAATTAGCGTGAAGCTCTGGCAGGGAGATCCAAGGAAAGCCGAGCCGTTCCCGCCTGGAACCCGCCGGAGAGCCGGGGGCGGGGAAAGGGCCCGGCGTGCTGTGGGTTTTGATAAATTGTTGGTAATCGTGGCTGCTCGAGGAGATCCTCGGCCTGATGCAGGGAAAGCAGGAATCCCGAATCCCGGAGTTTTGGCGAGGGTTTTGTCGGGATTGGGGGTGGGAATGGCGGCACGGTGCTGCTGGGGCGAGGTCTCAGAGCCATCCTCAATCCCGGTTCGTGTCCCAATCCACCCCCAGGCCCAAATCCACCTTTGGAAAAAGGGAAATCCCAAATCCTGGAGTTTGGTGAGGGCTCTGTTGGGATTGGTGGCATGGTGCTGCTGGGGTGTGTCCAGAGCCATCCTCAATTTTGGTTTGTGTCCCAATCCATCCCCAGGCTCAAACCCACCTCTGGAAAAAAGGGATTTCCCAGGAAATCTGAGCTCCCCCTGACCCACCGAGCCCGGCTGGCCCTGTCCCCTCCCGCCAGGATGGCATCCAGCAATATTGCAGGGATATCACAGGTTCAATGACTGGTTCATTGGGAATTTGGGAATTGAGAGTGGAAAAACAAACTCCAGGGCTGGGAGTGAAGGGAGGGCCGGCAGGTGGGATTTGGGTGAAGTTTGGAAGGAGGGGAATATTCCTGAGGGAAGGGAAGGGAAAAAGGAAGGGAAGGGGTAAAAGGAAGGGAAGGGGGAAAAGGGAAGAGA